>NW_028319242.1:300000-528656 GCF_062004578.1 Staurois parvus | reverse complement strand
ATGGAGGAAGCACACAATGGGAGACCTCACTATAGAGGAGCACACAATGGGAGAACTCACTATGGAGGACCACACGATGGGAGACCTCACTATGGAGGAGCACACAATGGGAGACCTCAGTATGGAGGAGCACACAATGGGAGACCTCACTATGGAGGACCACACGATGGGAGACCTCACTATGGAGGAGAACACAATGGGAGACCTCACTATGGAGGACCACACGATGGAAGACCTCACTATGGAGGAGCACACAATGGGAGACCTCACTATGGAGGACCACACAATGGGAGACGTCACTATGGAGGACCACACAATGGGAGACCTCACTATGGAGGAGCACACAATGGGAGACCTCACTATGGAGGAGCACACAATGGAAGACCTCACTATGGAGGAGCACACAATGGGAGACCTCACTATGGAGGACCACACAATGGGAGACCTCAGTATGGAGGACCACACAATGGGAGACCTCACTATGGAGGACCACACAATGGGAGACCTCACTATGGAGGAGCACACAATGGGAGACCTCACTATGGAGGACCACACAATGGGAGACCTCAGTATGGAGGACCGCACAATGGGAGACCTCACTATGGAGGAGCGCACAATGGGAGACCTCACTATGGAGGACGGCACAATGGGAGACCTCACTATGGAGGAGCACACAATGGGAGACCTCACTATGGAGGAGCCACACGATGGGAGACCTCACTATGGAGGAGCACACAATGGGAGACCTCACTATGGTGGACCACACGATGGGAGACCTCACTATGAGGAGCACACAATGGGAGACCTCACTATGGAGGACCACATGATGGGAGACCTCACTATGGAGGAGCACACAATGGGAGACCTCACTATGGAGGACCACACGATGGGAGACCTCACTATGGAGGAGCACACAATGGAGACCTCACTATGGAGGACCACACAATGGGAGACGTCACTATGGAGGAGCACACAATGGGAGACCTGACTATGGAGGACCACACAATGGGAGACCTCAGTATGGAGGAGAGCACAATGGGAGACCTCACTATGGAGGACTGCACAATGGGAGACCTCACTATGGATGAGCGCACAATGGGAGACCTCACTATGGAAGACCGCACAATGGGAGACCTCACTATGGAGGACCACACAATGGGAGACCTCACTATGGAGGACCACACAATGGGAGACCTCACCATGGAGGAGCACACAATGGGAGACCTCACTATGGAGGAGCAAACAATGGGAGACCTCCACTATGGAGGACCACACAATGGGAGACCTCACTATGGAGGACCACACAATGGGAGACCTCACTATGGAGGAGCACACAATGGGAGACCTCACTATGGAGGACCGCACAATGGGAGACCTCACTATGGAGGAGCACACAATGGAAGACCTCACTATGGAGGACCAAACGATGGGAGACCTCACTATGGAGGAGCACACAATGGGAGACCTCACTATGGAGGACCACACGATGGGAGACCTCACTATGGAGGAGCACACAATGGGGAGACCTCACTATGGAGGACCACACAATGGGAGACGTCACTATGGAGGAGCACACAATGGGAGACCTGACTATGGAGGACCACAACAATGGGAGACCTCAGTATGGAGGACCGCACATTGGGAGACCTCACTATGGAGGACTGCACAATGGGAGACCTCACTATGGAGGACCGCACAATGGGAGACCTCACTATGGAGGAGCACACAATGGGAGACCTCACTATGGAGGAGCACACAATGGGAGACCTCACCATGGAGGAGCACACAATGGGAGACCTCACTATGGAGGAGCAAACAATGGGAGACCTCACTATGGAGGACCACACAATGGGAGACCTCCACTATGGAGGAGCACACAATGGGAGACCTCACTATGGAGGAGCACACAATGGGAGACCTGACTATGGAGGACCACACAATGGGAGACCTCGCTATGGAGGAGCACACAATGGGAGACCTCACTATGGAGGAGCACACAATGGGAGACCTCACTATGGAGGACCACACGATGGGAGACCTCACTACGGAGGAGCACACAATGGGAGACCTCACTATGGAGGAGCACACAATGGGAGACCTCACTATGGAGGAGCACACAATGGGAGACCTCACTATGGAGGAGCACACAATGGGAGACCTCACTGAAGGAATTAGCCTTTTAGCTTACCATACCGCCATTTTGTTTCTATTAGCTTAGGCTCCTCCATTTTAGAATAAGTATCCATCTTAAACTTAATCAGTACTTAAAGATTAATTGTGTTTTAAGACTGTTCTTTACTTTTGACAAGAGTTTAAGGTTCCTCTTTTCCCATCAGCTCTAACTTCCCTTATTCCACTAGCTAGCACAAGAATGAAAGTCTGCGGTTGGATATATCCTGTCGCAGGAGTATAAATAATTATAGCCAATGTTAAATAGGGAAATTGTCTACTTTCTATACTGATGTTTGACGCATTTAATAATAATTTGCATATATGCCAAATGATTGGCCATGACTGACGTATGTAACACTTGATTGGCTTATGCATATCTCATAATTGATTGGTTTCTATATTTCTATGCATTGTTTGAAGTTTCATATATAAGCTGAAACACGGAAGAATAAATTCAGTTCATTCTGAGATACCACCTTCTGTCTGCGTTTCCTGTGTCTCAGAGTGGGCTCCAGGCCTGAGGACAGTCACTGATCAAGCCTGGGACTGATGGGGGTCAGTGTCTTGAGAGGGATGAGAGTCAATTCCTTTCACTCACTATGGAGGATCACACAATGGGAGACCTCACTATGGAGGAGCACACAATGGGAGACCTCACTATGGAGGACCACACAATGGGAGACCTCACTATGGAGGACCACACAATGGGAGACCTCACTATGGAGGAGCGCACAATGGGAGACCTCACTATGGAGGACCACACAATGGGAGACCTCACTATGGAGGACCGCACGATGGGAGACCTCACTATGGAGGAGCGCACAATGGGAGACCTCACTATGGAGGAGCGCACAATGGGAGACCTCACTATGGAGGAGCGCACAATGGGAGACCTCACTATGAGTGAGCGCACAATGGAGACCTCACTATGAGGAGCGCACAATGGGAGACCTCACTATGGAGGAGCGCACAATGGGAGACCTCACTATGGAGGAGCACACAATGGGAGACCTCACCATGGAGGAGCGCACAATGGGAGACCTCACCATGGGAGGAGCGCACAATGGGAGACCTCACTATGGAGGAGCACACAATGGGAGACCTCACTACGGAGGAGCGCACAATGGGAGACCTCACTACGGAGGAGCGCACAATGGGAGACCTCACTACGGAGGAGCGCACAATGGGAGACCTCACTATGGAGGAGCACACAATGGGAGACCTCACTACGGAGGAGCGCACAATGGGAGACCTCACTATGGAGGAGCGCACAATGGGAGACCTCACTATGAGGGAGCAAACAATGGGAGACCTCAGTATGGAGGACCGCACAATGGGAGACCTCACTATGGAGGACCGCACAATGGGAGACCTCACTAGGGAGGACCGCACAATGGGAGACCTCACTATGGAGGACCGCACAATGGGAGACCTCACTATGGAGGAGCACACAATGGGAGACCTCACCATGGAGGAGCACACAATGGGAGACCTCACTATGGAGGAGCACACAATGGGAGACCTCACCATGGAGGAGAGCACAATGGGAGACCTCACCATGGAGGAGCGCACAATGGGAGACCTCACTATGGAGGAGCACACAATGGGAGACCTCACCATGGAGGAGCGCACAATGGAGACCTCACCATGGAGGACCGCACAATGGGAGACCTCACTATGGAGGACCGCACAATGGGAGACCTCACTATGGAGGACCGCACAATGGGAGACCTCACTATGGAGGAGCGCACAATGGGAGACCTCACTATGGAGGAGCACACAATGGGAGACCTCACTATGGAGGACCACACAATGGGAGACCTCACTATGGAGGACCACACAAATGGGAGACCTCACTATGGAGGAGCACACAATGGGAGACCTCACTATGGAGGACCACACAATGGGAGACCTCACTATGGAGGAGCACACAATGGGAGACCTCACTATGGAGGAGCACACAATGGGAAACCTCACTATGGAGGAGCACACAATGGGAGACCTCACTATGGATTACCGCACAATGGGAGACCTCACTATGGAGGACCGCACAATGGGAGACCTCACTATGGAGGAGCACACAATGGGAGTCCTCACTATGGAGGAGCACACAATGGGAGACCTCACTATGGAGGAGCACACAATGGGAGACCTCACTATGGAGGACCGCACAATGGGAGACCTCACTATGGAGGAGCACACAATGGGAGACCTCACTATGGAGGAGCACACAATGGGAGACCTCACTATGGAGGACCGCACAATGGGAGACCTCACTATGGAGGAGCACACAATGGGAGACCTCACTATGGAGGAGCACACAATGGGAGACCTCACTATGGTGGAGCACACAATGGGAGACCTCACTATGGAGGAGCACACAATGGGAGACCTCACTATGGAGGAGCAAACAATGGGAGACCTCACTATGGAGGAGCACACAATGGGAGACCTCACTATGGAGGAGCACACAATGGGAGACCTCAATGTTTTAGTTCTATCCATTCAGGAAAGAAAAACCTTTGAACTCAGAATGATAATTCCATCTGACAGAAGAGATAACGGCCTGAATGTGGACATCGGATTCCTCACTCATCATCCAACAGTTGTATCACCTCAAGCATGACTGCCTCTGTGAGTGTTGTCTTCCCCCCCCTCTGTGAGTGTTGTCTCCCCCCCGTGAGTGTTGTCTCCCCCTCCTCTGTGAGTGTTGTCCCCCCCCTTTGTGAGTGTTGTCTCCCCCCTTTGTGAGTGTTGTCTCCCCCCTCTGTGAGTGTTGCCCCCCCCCTTTGTGAGTGTTGTCTCCCCCCCCTCTGTGAGTGTTGTCTCCCCCTCCTCTGTGAGTGTTGTCTCTCCCCCCCTCTGTGAGTGTTGTCTTCCCCCCCCGTGAGTGTTGTCCCCCCCCTTTGTGAGTGTTGTCTCCCCCTCTGTGAGTGTTGTCTCTCCCCCCTCTGTGAGTGTTGTCTCCCCCCCCTCTGTGAATGTTGTCTCTCCCCCCTCTGTGAGTGTTGTCTCCCCCCCCTCTGTGAGTGTTGTCTTCCCCCCCTCTGTGAGTGTTGTCTCTCCCCCTCTGTGAATGTTGTCTCTCCCCCCTCTGTGAGTGTTGTCTCCCCTCCCCTCTGTGAGTGTTGTCTCCCCCCCCTCTGTGAGTGTTGTCTCCCCCCCCTCTGTGAGTGTTGTCTCTCCCCCCTCTGTGAGTGTTGTCTTCCCCCCCTCTGTGAGTGTTGTCTCTCCCCCCTCTGTGAGTGTTGTCTCTCCCCCCTCTGTGAGTGTTGTCTCTCCCCCCTCTGTGAGTGTTGTCTCCCCCCTCTGTGAGTGTTGTTTCCCCCCCTCCTGCGAGTGTTGTCCCCCCCTCTGTGAGTGTTGTCTCCCCCCTCTGTGAGTGTTGTTTCCCCCCTCCTGCGAGTGTTGTCCCCCCCTCTGTGAGTGTTGTCTCTCCCCCCTCTGTGAGTGTTGTCTCCCCCCTCTGTGAGTGTTGTTTCCCCCCTCCTGCGAGTGTTGTCCCCCCTCTGTGAGTGTTGTCTTCCCCCCCCCTGTGAGTGTTGTATCCCCCCCCCTCTGTGAGTGTTTTCTCCCCCCCCCCGTGAGTGTTGTCTCACCCCCCTCTGTGAGTGTTGTCTCCCCCCTCTGTGAGTGTTGTCTCCCCCCTCTGTGAGTGTTTTCTCCCCCCCCCCCCCGTGAGTGTTGTCTCACCCCCCTCTGTGAGTGTTGTCTCCCTCCCCCGTTAGTGTTGTCTCCCCCCCCCCCCCCAGACTTTGCTTTTGCTGTGTGGTTATCTCTGTTCTCTTTTTCTGTTCCCCTCCCCCACATCTCTCCCAACATTCTGCTTTCCCTTTGTGATCCGTCCTGCTGGACCTGAAGAAGGAACATTCCCCGAAATCTCGTCCTCACAATTTGTATGTTAGTGCAAATAAAAGACGTATCCCGTCAGGACTACATGGTTATTGACAGTTGAATGTATGACAGGTTTTTACAGTGGCAATAAAATGCAGATAATTGTCAGTGAAAAATTATTTTTTGTCATAAAAAATGAGTTATTTTTTACTGTTGAAAAACGACAGTTATATTTGACAGTTTAAAAATGACAGTTTTTTGAGTTGAAAAAGTACAGTTTTTTTGACAGAGGCAAACAGTTATTTTTTTTGTCAGTTAAAAAACATTATTTATTTTTGACAGTAGAAAAAATGATAGCTGCAAATATTGACAGTTATGATTGACGGTTAAAAAATGTTTTTGTTGTCATTTTAAAAAGGTAATTTTTTACAGTGGAAAATGGCAATTGAAAAATGAGGGTTTTTGGCAGTTGAAAAATTAGAGTTATTTTTTGTCATTAAAAATTATTATTTTTGTTTTTTACAGTTGAAAAATTGCATTTAAGAGTTGAAAAATTACAGTTATATTTGACAGATGGAAAATGACAGTTTTTTTTTACAGTGGAAATAAAATGCAGATCATTTTTGACATAGAAAAAAAATCACTTTTAAAAACAGAGGGGTTTTTTGACAGTTGAAAATTACAGTTAATTTTTACTGTAGCAAAAAATGACAAGTAATTTTTGACAGTGGAAAAAAATGGCAATTGAAAAATGATATTTTTTTACACTTGAAAAATGACAGTTATTTTTAACAGTCGAAAAACGACAGTTATATTTGACAGTTGAAAAACGACAGTTATATTTGACAGTTGAAAAATGACAGGTTTTTTTACAGTGGCAGTAAAATGCAGATCATTTTTGACAGTGAAAAAAAAATCACATATAAAAAAGAAGGGTTTTTTGACAGTTGAAAAATGACAGGTTTTTTTTGACAGTAGAAAAATGACAGTTATTTTTGATATCTAAAAAATGATTTGTTTTTTTGTAATTTAAAAAAAAAATAGTTATTTTTTGTCAGTTGAAAAATGAAAGTTATTTTTGACTTTTTTTTACAACAAATTTTTCAACTGTCAAAAACCCCTCATTTTTCAATTGCCTTGTTTTCCACTGTCAAAAAAAACGAATTGTTCTACTCTCAAATATAACTGTTGTTTTTCAAAAATAAAATCTTAACTGACAAAAAAGTCATTTTTAAAATGTTAAAAAAAAACGAATTTTGTAATTGTCATTTTTTTTGCCACTGTCAAATATAACTGTAATTTTTCAACTGACAAAAATAATTGTCATATTGCAACCGACAAAAAAAACTCATTTTTAATTGTCAAAAATAACTCATATTTTGCCTCTGTCAAAAGCTGTCATTTTTCAACTGTCAAAAATAATTATCAACTGACAAAATAACTGTCATTTTTCAAATGTCCAAAAAACCTTTTTTTCAACTGTCATTTTTCAACTGTCAAAAATAACTCCTTTTTAACAACAAAAAATAACTGTCATTTTTCAACTGACCTAAATTAACTGTCATTTTTAAATTGTCAATAAAACAATAATTTTTCAATTACCATTTTTTTCCACTGTCAAAAAACCTGTCATTTTTCAACTTAATTAATATAAATGTCATTTTGAAACTTCAAATAAACCCCCTCATTTTTTAATTGTCATAAAACCCCTCATTTTTGAATTGTCATTTATTGCCACTGTCAAAAATAAGTGTGACAAGCATGCATCCAGTGAAGGCGGAACACTCGGACCTCCTGCATGCTTGTTCCTGGTCAGTGACACACTAGGGAGTGAAGTGAGGTTTAGGATGAAGATGACGGCCCCGGAACCTGCAGCTTTATCCACAAATCACTCCTGTTTCCTGCCCTTCCTCCTATTGGCTGAGTATTGCACCAATCACCAATCAGATCATCCCCCTTGTGATGTCTCTGGGTGGATCTCTCACTTCTGGCTCCTCCCACATATCTTTATACAACCTACCCCTACACCTACCCCGGCATTGAGGGGCTGAGTGAAGGTGGTAGTGAAGGTGTGGAGGTGTCGGATCGGGTCACACAGATCATAGAAGGAGATCCGCCCGGCCTCATAATCCAGATCTATCCTGACTCTGGTACTGGAGACACCGCCGGAGAATGTGGTCTTCTTACTGTCATGTACCACTGAGTACTGATTACCCCCCAACAACCTCTCCAACCCCCAGGACTTCTTATTATATCCAATCCCTAACTGACCTCCTCTCCTGTCTATATTGGGGTAACACATCCCGACTCTCCAGTGATCTGCCCCCCCAACATCCACTTCCCAGTAATGTCTCCCGGAGGAGAAGCTCTGACTGCTCATCACCTGAGGACACTGGAACCTCTCTGGTGTTTCTGGCCGATTCTGATGTGATGATGACCAGGATGCAGTTTTCCCGTCATCTGATATATGTAGATAATTACCAGCTGTCCTCACATCCAGTAATATGTCTGTAACACCCGACACCCCCCATGTTTGCTGTACAGCCCCAATATTTGGTCCTCCAGTGGGGGAGGGTTTGAGGCGTTTCCTGGATGGTGGAGCATTGATGGGTCCTTTGCCCTTTGTAGAAGAATGTGGAGAGACATGTGTGCCTGTACATTTCTGTACATTGACCCCAGACATGATATCAGATAAACCCGTGTGTAATGTGTGTGAGATCCCCCCCACATCCCCTCCATCATGGAGGAGGTTCTCATGTCTCTCTCTGTCCTCATCATCTTCATCCTCAGTATCACACAAGTCACCTGTGTATGATTCCTGTAGGACAGTCAGTGGATCCGTCATGTTACACAGCTCCTCAATGTCCCTCATCTTCCTGGACAGCTCCTCCTTCTTTATTTCCAGATCCCGAATATAATCCAACTTGGGACGGGAGACCCGCTCTGCCCACCCGGAGATGTCCCTCAGGACTCTCTTCTCCAGGTCTTCAAGACGTCTTCTGAGGTCTCTGAGCAGGTCAGTGACTCTCTTGCTTTCATCATCTGCTTTTCCTTGTACTTTCCTCCTGCGTTCCTGCAGACTCTGGACTCTTTTCTCCATCTCCTCTCTCTCTGTCATCAGTTTCTGCAGAACATTCCTCAGTTTCTTCTTCTTCGTCTCAGAGGCCTCCTCCAGAGTCTCCACCTGGTGTCCCTGATGTTCTCCATCCAGCCTGCAGGACACACAGATACAGGTGGAGTCCACAGTGCAGTAATACTCCAGGATCTTCTTATGGATGGAGCATTTCCTGTCCTTCAGGGAAGTGGTGGGGTCACATAGGACGTGTTCTGGTGCCTTGCTGTGGACTCTCAGGTGGTTGTCACACAGAGAAGCTTCACACATCAGACAGGATTTCACAGCCGGTACAGGAGTGTGAATACAGTAAGTACAGAAGACCCCGGACTCCTCCTGCTCTGGATGGGTAGACTGGAAGTTCTCCACTATGTTACGTAGTGTTGTGTTCCTCCTCAGTGCAGGACGCTTCTGGAACTCTTTTTCTGCATTCAGGACAGGAATAACCTCCAGACCCCTCCTGTGTATCCAACGCACGGCCAATACAGTCCCGGCAGAAGTTGTGTCCACATCTCAGGGTTACAGGATCTGTATAAATGTTCAGACAGACGGAACATTCCCAGCTCCTTCCTCAAATCAGAAGACGCCATCGCTGAGAGCAGAAGACAGAATGACGGGGAAAGTCTCTGACACTCCGTTTCCAATGTGACCCGTTCTGTACCCTCCTACACGGGGCGAGGGTGTACATTCCTACACAGGGAGAGGCTGGGACTGAGACACGTAGCTAGAAGAATTCTTCTACAGAAGGACACAGACATGTAATAAGTAGTGACGGGTCCAACACCCCCCTGTTCGGTTCGCGGTCCAACATTCCAACTTGACGAAAGTTCAACTGCAAACTTCGAACTCAATGGAAGTCTATGGGACTGGAACTTGTAAATGGAAAAGTGTCCATTCTGAAGGCTTTTATGCCAGTTATTGGCCCCAGAAGTGGTATGGAGACTCGGGGACGGCCCTGAGGGACAGGAATCATAAACAAATGAAAAATGTAATTATCATACCTGGGGGGTCTCCTTAAACTCCCTACAAAGTTGAACATCTGTACAATGTATAGGACCTGCTGCAGCACAACTGACATTTATATTTAAAAAAAAAAAAGATGTGTGGGGTCCCCCTAATTCATAACAGACCCTTTAGTCCGGTGGGAAGATTAGGAGGGACCCCACAGTGACATTTTTTTTAAAGTGCGTGGGGTTCCCCCTAAAAGCCAAACCAGGCCCTTTAGACCTGATAGGCCTTCTAAGGAGAACCCCACACTCAAAAAATAGATGGAAAAAGTGTGGGGTCCCCCCTAACTTCATACCAGACCCTTGATCCGAGCGCAGGCCTGGTAGGCCTGGAAGGGGGGGATGAAAAAGTGTCCCTCCCCTCCCTGGACCTTATCAGGCCACATGCCCTCAGCATGGAGACAAGGGCCTCTTCCCCAAAACCCTGGTTGTGGGGGTCTGCGGGCAGGGGACTCATTAACATCAGGGTACCCCTTTAAATAAGGGGGCACCCTGATGCTTCCCCCTTGTGAATGAATAAGGGATCCAATATAAATAAAATTGGGCCTTGAATGTTGGTGGGGCCCTAAACCAAAAAATAGTTGGAAGCGACCATAATCAGGACTGAGGAATAGGATAGGCAGCATAGGCAGTCTTCAAGGGATCCCAGATCCCTAACAAATGGAATCAGTTACATCAGTATCAGGGACAAGATAGTTGCTGTTGATCCAGGACTGATTCATGTTGATAAATGTCAGCTGGTCAGCGGAGTCTGTGGACAGACGCACTCTTTTATCCGCCACAAAACCTCCAGCAGCACTGAATGTCCGTTCGGAAAGCACGCTGGGTGCAGGACAGGTCAGTGGCTCGATGGCATATTGAGCAAGTTCTGGCCAGTGATCCATCCTCAAGACCCAGTAACCCAGTAGATGTTCAGTTGGAAAGGTCTCCAAGTCTGATCTTGTCCCTAGATAATCCTGCACCATATGATGCAGACCCTGCCGATGGGTGCTTAAACCTAATATCCCTGGGCACTGAGGACTAAAGAACTGTTTGAAGGCATCGGTCAGCCGGCCACCTTCTCCACCGCTCTTCCTTTGACAGAACAAAGACCCAGAAACATGTTGTCCAGGAAATGGTGACCTCCCATTGTCTGGAAAGGTGCTACGTAAATGTTTTTTCATGGCGTCCTCAAGATGTTTCATCCTCTGCTCCCTCTATGAAGACTGGATGAACTCTGCAACTTCACCCTTGTAACGTGGATCAAGAGGGGTTGCCAACCAGTACTGATTCCTCTCCTTGATACCACGAATCCTCGGGCCGTTACGCAGTCTTTGCAGAGTCAGTGAGCCCATGGGACATGTGGACGGGCGGGACATGTGGATGGACGGGTGGGACATGTGGATGGGTGGGACATGTGGACGGGCGGGACATGTGGATGGACGGGTGGGACATGTGGATGGGTGGGACATGTGGACGGGTGGGGCATGTGGATGGGTGGGACATGTGGATGGGTGGGACATGTGGACGGGTGGGGCATGTGGATGGGTGGGACATGTGGATGGGTGGGACAGTATTTTTTTTCACGGTTCAGCAAATGGGGTAGTGAAATGTTCCTGCTGAAATGATCAGGTGGTGTACTGCTATCAGATGGGGTGCAGGACCTGTGGCACCCATTGCTGTACCATCACTCCTCTCAGTGGAGGCTGTTGAGAAGACCGCATGTATTACAGAGGAGGTAGAGATCCCAGATGAGGACCAAGAAGAAGTCTGCACTGTTTTCGGATGTGGGTCTTTCAGGTGCTGTTACCAATGGGTTGCATGGCGGCTCGTCATATGTGTAGTCCAGCATGTGGTGCCCAAGCGGCTGGTGTTTTGGCCACGCTTGGTCTGCTTCAGACAGAGACTACAAATAGCAATGCTGCGATCTGCTGCACATGTGTTGGAATAAGCCCACACCAGAGAACTTGTGGAAGTCTGCATGGAGTCAGCAATGCCCCGCCCCTGAGGAGCTCTGTCATGTGATGTCATCGGTTGGCTGCCCTTACGCCTGTCCCTGGAGGACATCCTGCCTCATTGGAGTTCTGCCTCCTCCTCACTGTCCTCCTCTGTTCTCTCACCCAAGTGCAGTCAGTGACCTCATCATCCCCATCCTCCTCATCACTGGACCCAACTTGGCAGTGTGCTGCGGCTGGGGGAACATGACTGCCAATTTCTTTTCCCTCACTGGCGCCCCCTCTCTCTAGGCTCACGTCACTCCTTTCCTCATCCTGGGAACCAACATCGGAGCATTCAGATTGCTGCCCATCCTCCAGCAGCATGGGACTGACACCAGGATCACATGATTGAGGTGACTCCTCCATGCATGATGGTGGGGCTACGGAAGGAGCAGCTGTGGTGGACAAGGAGCCTGTGGAACAGGCCGCTTTGGCAGCTGCGGTGGAAGGCAAAATAGTATGATCCTGGGTGACAGAGGATGAGGAGGATGAGGATGACTGAGTTATCCCCTCCCCCACCTCTTCTGCATGTTGTGGCTCAATAATACGGCCAGCACCAGAAACAAAGGACAAGCGTGCCCTGCCTGCAGAGGGTCCACCATGTCCACGGCCACCACTGGTCACTGTGGACACAGAGGCTGCTTGCCCTCTCTTAGCTGCCTGTGAGAATCTGCCTCTCCTTCTTGGCCTTTCCGACATGATGGGGATTTTAGGGGATTCCCCCTTTATTTTCTGTGGGGGATGGGATTTTGGTGCTGGGGTGCAATATGTTGTGCTTGGCGCACTATAGACTGGGGGGGTTTATTGTTTTGGGGTTTTTTTTATAGAAAATTGGGGCTTCAGTAACTATGGATACTTTCATGTCTTTTTGGCCGCCGCAGGAAAAAAATAAAATAAGATAAATCTAAAAAAAAATTAGGAAATCCAAAGAAAGAATTGTGATGTAGAAGGAGGAACACCTGCGGCTGAGAAGGGGGACAGCAATGACACCCCAATATTTCAGCTGCTGTGACAACAAAAGGGATCTACTGCTGATACAGAAGGAGGAACACAGACGGGGCAGCAATTATGCCGCAAATGGTTTTAGTTCTGCAGCTAAAAAATAAAATAAAAATAAAAATGCAGCGCTTAAAAGAGTGATAAACACAGTCCAATGAAAGAAGTGCTCCGTGATTCCTTGTGCAAATGGTGGAAATTTACACTAACCAGATAGCGTAAAATTATACGCATGTGTGTATAAATCCTGTGGAATCCCCTTCTCCACTTGGATCTGGTCAAAAGAATAGCCGGAAAAGGTAGGTATCCTGCGCCCTCATGTGGTGAAAGAGTGGTCCAGCAGGTCAGAGCGATGCCAATCTGAGGAAAGCCTCCCCCATCCCAGGAGATCCTTAGGGGCTGTAAAAATGGAAGAAGCTCCTCACAGGAGACACAGGGGAGTACTCATAGTGTAGTAGATAAGGCTTTTATTGTAAAATATCTGTGCACAATGGACAGGGTATAGGCAGATATGGATGAATCACACTGACCCCTTGATATCAAAGATGGCCGCCGGGCCTCCTCGTGGCACCGGCGGCTTAGTGTCAACGGCGTCCTGGGTCCCACCTGGAATTGTCCTTTAGGTATTCCTGCCAACCAGCTAGGGTGATGGCAACTTCCAAGGGGAATAAAGCTGTTGCGATCGGTAGGTTTGAAAAAGGATTTTGTAGCAATACGCCCTTCTAGATTTAATAAAGTAAGGTCTAAGAAATCAATTTCTGTATTACTATAATTATATGACAATTTAATGTTAACCGTATTATTATTGAGAGTGGTGAAGAAATTAATGAGGGACTGCTCTGTGCCATTCCAAAATAGAAGTATGTCGTCAATATACCGCTTATAGAAAAGTAATTCAAGCAAGTCCATAGCATAAATGTTGTCCTCCTCCCAAAAGGACATGAACATGCCAGGCTGGGGGCAAACTTTGCCCCCATGGCAACACCCTTGACCTGCAGGTAGTACTTACTATCGAACCACATATAGTTTTTTGACATAGCGAAATCCAGGAGTTTTAATATAAACTCGATATGTGGGGAGAGTAACGAGCTCCCATGTGTAAGATAGTGTTTGGCAACAATCATCCCATCTTTATGGTTGATGTTGCTGTACAACGCCTCAACGTCCGCTGTGACCAGAAAGGCAGACGGAGGGATACAGATATCTTTAATAGAGTTGAGAACATGTTTAGTGTCTCTTAAATAGGAAGAAGTGTCGAGTACTAATGGTTGTAAATGCTGGTCGATATAGGCGCCTATTCTTGAGCAAAGAGAGTCGATGCCGCTCACTATCGGTCTGCCCGGTGGTTTAGATGGATTCTTGTGTACTTTTGGCAAAATATATAGGACCGGAAGACGAGGAGCCTTAGGGCACAAAAATTCCTTCTCTTTTTTATTGATGATAGATCCCTCATACCCGTTTTTTTTTAAATTCCAGGCTTTTATTGACATCCAAAAATTTGTAAGAAAGTTATCCATCAAAAGATATTTTCTGAATAACCCTATTTCTAAACAACCCTCTGGCCAGTACACCTCCCTTGCTAACGCATCCACTTTCAATCCCCCACCACAGAATAATTCTGCTGTAGGTTTATTTAAGGACCAAGTATTGAAAGACTTAAAAAATCTCCCTCTCAAGAGAATATATAAAGACCCCAAGATTGATGTGGCCATCAAATCCCTCTTGGAGAAAAAAGATCTTGTAGTAAGACCAGCGGACAAGGGGGGAGGGGTTGTGATTCTGAACAAGAGTGATTACACAGCAGAAGTGTACAATATTCTTGGGGACGCATCAACTTATCATTTGCTTCATAAAGATCCCTTGCCTGAATACAAACGCATTCTTAAGACTATTATAAAAAACGGGTATGAGGGATCTATCATCAATAAAAAAGAGAAGGAATTTTTGTGCCCTAAGGCTCCTCGTCTTCCGGTCCTATATATTTTGCCAAAAGTACACAAGAATCCATCTAAACCACCGGGCAGACCGATAGTGAGCGGCATCGACTCTCTTTGCTCAAGAATAGGCGCCTATATCGACCAGCATTTACAACCATTAGTACTCGACACTTCTTCCTATTTAAGAGACACTAAACATGTTCTCAACTCTATTAAAGATATCTGTATCCCTCCGTCTACCTTTCTGGTCACAGCGGACGTTGAGGCGTTGTACAGCAACATCAACCATAAAGATGGGATGATTGTTGCCAAACACTATCTTACACATGGGAGCTCGTTACTCTCCCCACATATCGAGTTTATATTAAAACTCCTGGATTTCGCTATGTCAAAAAACTATATGTGGTTCGATAGTAAGTACTACCTGCAGGTCAAGGGTGTTGCCATGGGGGCAAAGTTTGCCCCCAGCCTGGCAAACCTGTTCATGTCCTTTTGGGAGGAGGACAACATTTATGCTATGGACTGGCCTGAATTACTTTTCTATAAGCGGTATATTGACGACATACTTCTATTTTGGCATGGCACAGAGCAGTCCCTCATTAATTTCTTCACCACTCTCAATAATAATACGGTTAACATTAAATTGTCATATAATTATAGTAATACAGAAATTGATTTCTTAGACCTTACTTTATTAAATCTAGAAGGGCGTATTGCTACAAAATCCTTTTTCAAACCTACTGATCGCAACAGCTTTATTCCCCTTGGAAGTTGCCATCACCCTAGCTGGTTGGCAGGAATACCTAAAGGACGATTCCAGGTGGGACCCAGGACGCCGTTGACACTAAGCCGCCAGTGCCACGAGGAGGCCCGGCGGCCATCTTTGATATCAAGGGGTCAGTGTGATTCATCCATATCTGCCTATACCCTGTCCATTGTGCACAGATATTTTACAATAAAAGCCTTATCTACTACACTATGAGTACTCCCCTGTGTCTCCTGTGAGGAGCTTCTTCCATTTTTACAGCCCCTAAGGATCTCCTGGGATGGGGGAGGCTTTCCTCAGATTGGCATCGCTCTGACCTGCTGGACCACTCTTTCACCACATGAGGGCGCAGGATACCTACCTTTTCCGGCTATTCTTTTGACCAGATCCAAGTGGAGAAGGGGATTCCACAGGATTTATACACACATGCGTATAATTTTACGCTATCTGGTTAGTGTAAATTTCCACCATTTGCACTAGGAATCACGGAGCACTTCTTTCATTGGACTGTGTTTATCACTCTTTTAAGCGCTGCATTTTTATATTTTGAATTGTGGGACTTTATATGCGTTTTCCTTTTATGTTCAGCTGCTGCCACCAGTATTGAGCGCTTACTGTATATTTTACTTTATAAAAAATAAAATAAAATACAATAAAAAAAGAAAAGGAAACCAGTTCTGATGCAGGAGGAACACCGGCAACAAAAAAGGGGAACACTAAAGATGCAGCAACAGAACCTGATACTCACAAAAAAAAATAACAAAGAAAAAAAATGGGAAGAACAGTGATGCAGAAGCGTTGTAAAAACAACACACTGACACCACAACACTGACACCACAACACTGACACCACAACACTGACACCACGACACTGACACCACAGCACTGACACCACGACACTGACACCACGGCACTGACACCACGACACTGACACCACAGCACTGACACCACAGCACTGATGCCACAACACTGATGCCACAAAATTTAAACCACAACACTGACACCACAACACTGACTTCATGATACTGACTACACCCTCCTAACACACCACTAACTAACCTCATCTAGCTCACTAACACCCAATAAGCAGCCTTGTATGGTGTGGGGGTGTGGACTTGGCCGTGCATCATGATTGGCCAAAGTCACCAGATCTTTGGCCAATCTTTTCTCTACCTGTGAACTCAGCTGTGATTGGCCAAAGCACCTGAAATGTGAGCAGTGCATTGTGGGACACGGGGGGGAGCAGCCCACCAAATGCCCCAGATGTTGGCGTGTTCAGGGAACACACGACCCCCCAATGTCCGACTCGCACATATAGCCCCCCTAGTGGTGGACAGTGGAATTGTCGCTCCTCGCTCTATATCCATCTTTTGTCATTTTCCTGCTGGATGTTGTAGAAGGATCTGGATTTCTCATTAGAACTCGGATAGAAAACCCATTTTCAGTCTGGAAGAAGCCGGACCTCCGTGAAACACGTAGATGAAGGCAAATAGATTGTGTTGGCTTTCTGTGGTTTCCAAACCTGCTATCCGTTTATTTCACTGTTTATGTATTTGGTGGTATTTACAATTGTTTGTATACAATCATCCCAAATGTTTTACCTGGTAGTAGCTGGAATTATTATTATTATTATTACATCGAGTTTATTTAGCTCCAAAGGGTTTGCTCAGCGCTGTACAATAGAGGGGGGGACAATACATGGCACAATACAACAATAACAAACAACGTACGAGGGGTAAGAGGGCCCTACTCTTTCGAGCTTACAATCTAGGAGGGAGGGGGTAATGGTACAGTAGGAAGTGGCTGAGGGGAATGAGGGGTGGGAGGAAAGATGGAGAATGGCCGTTAGGTGAGGGTGGGGTAGGCTTTCCTGAAGAGATGGGTTTTGAGGGAGCGCCTGAATGTGAGGAGGGAAGGCGACAGTCTTATGGATTGGGGCAGTGAGTTCCAGAGGATGGGGGAGGACCTGGAGAAGTCTTGCAGTCGTGCATGGGAGGAGGAGACCAGGGAGCAGGAAAGAAGGAGGTCCAGTGAAGAGTGAAGGGTACTGGGACCCCAACAGAGAGGGGGAGGGAGGGGGAGGTGGCGCCATTGTAGGTGACACTGAAGGAGCGTCGGGATAGGTAGGATGAGAACCAGGAGAGAGAGGTATCTCTGATGCCAAGGGAGAGTAGTTTATTAAGGAGGAGGGGGTGGTCGACTGTGTCAAAGGCCGCGGAGAGGTCCAGGAGAAGGAGGACAGAGTAGTCGCCCTTGGCTTTGGCGTTTAGTAGGTCGTTAGTGATTTTGAGGAGGGCAGTTTCAGTGGAGTGTAGGGGACAGAAGCCGGACTGTAGTGGGTCAAGGAGGTTATTGTCAGTAAGGTGGGAGCTTAGGCGATCGTAGACTATGCGCTCATGGAGCTTGGAGGTGAGTGGCAGCAGGGAGATGGGTCTGAGGTTGTTGGGGTCAGCGGGATCCAGGGATGGCTTTTTGAGGATGGGGGTGATGTGTGCGTGCTTTAGGGGGAAGGGAATGTGCCAGTAGAGAGGGAGAGATTGAAGAAGTGGGTGAGGGAACGGATGAGGGAGGCGGGGGGTGACCAGAGGAGTTGAGAGGGGATAGGGTCTAGGGGGCAGGTAGTGAGGCGGGCTTCATAGAGGACTTTGGCGACTTCCTCAGTAGTGACAGGGCTGAGGGAGTGCAGTGCAGGGGGGGTTATGGTGGTCGGGGCCTTGGAAGAGGTGGGGGGCAGTACGGTTGTGAGGGCAGAGAAGGGGGGAGATGAGGGGTGACAGGGGTGGGGAGGCTAGGTGGGGAGGTAGATTGCAAGTTGACGATGTCCTTACGGATAGCGTCAATCTTGTTGTGGAAATGGGTGGCAATCTCGTGGGCGGTGAGAGAGGTACTGAGTGGAGGAGGGGGGGAGAGCAGGGAGTTGAAGGTGGAGAAGAGTCGGCGAGGGCAGGAGGAGAGGGTGTTGATGAGGTTAACAAAGTAGGCCTGCTTGGCAGCGTGGAGGAGGGAGGTGTAAATGAGAAATGCAGATTTGTAGAGGAAGAATGCGTGAGGGGACCTGGTTTTGCCCCATAGTCTCTCCAGTGCGCGACTGCGACGTTTGAGGCGTTTAGTGCTGTCATTCTGCCATGGTTGGAGCGGTCTGGGTTTGATGATGCGTGTGGTTAGGGGTGCCAGAGAGTCTAGGGCAGCTGATAGTGAGTCGTTGTATAAGGTGGTGGCTATGTCAGGACATGACAGTGAGAGGATGCTGTCGTGTAGGCGGTCGGCGGTCGAGTGGAGGGGGGCCGGGTTCAGGTTGCGGAGGTTGCGGCTGGTGATGGTTTGGCATTTTTGGGGGGGGAGTTGGGGGAAGGGGAGATAGAGAACATGATGAGTTGGTGGTCGGAGAGAGGGTAGGGGGTGTAAGAGAACTGGTTGAGGGTACAGAGGTGGGAGAAGACGAGGTCCAGGGTGTTCCCTCCGATGTGGGTGGAGGATTGCGTGTGCTGTGTGAGCGCGAAGGAGGAGGTTAGGTGGAGGAATTGGGAAGTGGCCGGGTTGTTATCATTGATGGGGATATTGAAGTCCCCGAGGATGATGGTCGGTAGCTCAGAGGAGAGGAAGAAGGGGAGCCAGGCGGCGAAGTTGTCCAGGAAGAGGGGTATGCACCCAGGAGGTCTGTAGATCACTGCGATCCTTAGGGGGGTGGGTGAGAAGAGTCGGATGCAGTGCGCCTAAAAGGAGGAGAAGGATAGAGAGGGAGGGTTAGGGAGGACCTGGAAGGTGCTCAGCGGTGATAGGAGCAAGCCGACACCACCACCTCTGCGATCGCTCGGTCTTGGTGAATGGGTCCAGATGAGACCTCCATGGGTGAGTGCCGCAGGGGAGGTGGAGTCAGTGGCCTGTACCCAGGTTTCGGTGACTGCTAGGAGGTTTAGGGAGCGGGAGATGAAGAGGTCATGGATGGCGGTAAGCTTGTTGCAAACCGAACGGGCATTCAGGAGTGCAACTGAGAGAGGGGGGATAGATATGGGGAGGAGGGGTACATGTATGAGGATGAGGGGATTGCGTCGGCTGGCGTGAGCAAGGGGGTCTCTAGGGGGGGTGAGGTGGTGAGGGGCCAGGGTTCGGGGAGATGTCCCCAGCTGATATGAGAAGGAGGAGGGTGAGGAAGGTGGCATGGGAACGGGAGGTGTTGGAGCATGTGGGTCTGAAAGTGGTGGCAAGTGGGTCAGCGGGGAAGTGGAGTAGCAGGAGGACGTGGTGGGTGCCGTAGTGGGGGGAGCGGGGTGCTGGAAGGGTCAGGGGTGAGGGGGTGCTGGTCAGGGATGGCGAAGCAGAGTGTCCGAAACGCCATGGGAGGTGAGAGGGTGCAGGTCAGGGATGGTGAAGCAGAGCGTCAGAAGCGCTGTGGAGGAGTCTATTGTGTTCTTCTGTGAGAGAGAGGGAGAGTGGAGGGCAGCAGGGTCAGCAGCAGGTTGGTAGTAGTCTGCGGGTGTGGTAGGTTGGTGCCCATGGGTGCAGCGGCACGTCATCAGGCATCAGGGATACAGGTCAGGGCAAGGTGATGTGGGGAATCTGTATCACCGTGGGAGAGTCCATTTGAGTCCTTCTGTAGGGGAGAGTGAGGGTGGAGGGCGGCAGCTGGTTGGCTGCAGTCTGTGAGTGTAGTAAGCTGGCGTCTGTGGGTCCTGTGGCACGTCTTCAGTGGGTCCTGTGGTTCGGCGAGCGGAGGGGTCGTAGGGTGCGATGACTGGGGGTGTTGGTAGGCACGGCGACTGGTGATGCTGGTGGCTCGGTGACTGGAGTTGTTGAGGCCAGGCGTCGGATGCTGAGGGCTCGGCGTCGGGAGGCGCTGAAGGTGTAGAAGGGCGCAGCGTCAGGAGGTGTTGAAGGGTCATCGTCAGGGTCGAGCGGGGAGTTGCGGTAGCGAGCGTCGGCCCTACGTGGTTTGCGCTCATCCGTGATCTGTTGCGGCCGGTAGGAGAGACCGTGGCTTCAGGTGTCGTGGTGGGCCACGAGTCGCCGGGGCTTCGCCAGAGGGAATAGCATGCCGGAAGGCAGGGTGGTGGGCTAGCGGTCCTAGGTGGGGTGGCTGGCTGGTAGTCCCAGGTGGGGTGGTGGGCAGGGGATCCTTGGTGGGATGGTGGCCGTGCTATCCCTGGTGGGGTAGTAGCGATCCCTGGAGGGATAGTGGCTTAGGGTCCCTGGTGGTTTGGGGTTTCCGGTAGATCGTGGGATCCCTGAGTGTGTCCATAGTGGCTGGCGGTGGGATGGTGGTTGGGCTCCCTGGTGGGTAGAGGGTGCCCCTGGTGGAGTACCTGGTGTCCTGGGTCCTGGAGCGTCGGGGTGGAGGTGGATCCCTCCTAGGTTAGAAGGACCGTTGGTGGTGGTGGTAGCTTCCCCGGAGGAGCGGAGGCGTCCCGCCGTGGCCGCAATTCCCGCCGCGATTCCAGCCACGGCCGGCAGGAAACACCGCGGTTTTGGGTGCCGTGGTAGACCTCAAGCCGCTTCGGACCGCCGGAGCTCCGCTGGAGGGACGGAGTGTCTGTGGGTGTTGGTGGGGACCTCGGCAGCAGGCTCAGGGGCCCGGATGGCAGCATATGGGGTGCAGGGGCGCCGGAGCTGGCGACCAAGTGGCTGCTCCGGGCGAGCTGGTACCCGGTGGTCGGGGATGGACCCAGGGTTGGTGATGGGGACCCTGGGGAGGCTGGCTGATCAGCGGGGACCGAGGAACGGAGCAGCAGCAACCCGGGCTGATGCCCGCGATCCTGGTCGGCCGCGCCAAAAATCGAGGCCGTGGCTTCGGGTGCCAGGTAGGCCGCAAGTCCCGGAGCTCCGGGAGAAAGGTCCAGTGGCCTTCCCTGGCTGACGAACAGGGACCGGAGAGACGTGGGGCCCCCGTCAGGGTCTGCTGCCACCCAGATGGTAGCGGATTGGGGCCAGGGGAGCGGGAGCTCGCCGGCACACGTCCGTCTCGCCGGATGTCCTAGTGACGATACTAATGAGTGATGGATCATTCACATGTGTGTGAGTCTGCTGTGGACTGGTGCAAGGGGCCCCTGGAAGCATGGAGCCAACTTACAGAGGAGAACAAGGCAACCTTCAGGGCAAGGAGAGAGCTGCAGAATGTCCAACCTGGGGAGGGGTGTTGTCGCCCCCGGCAACGCTGATGCAGGGAAACCAGTAGCTGTTGTGGGAAATGTGAATGTGTCACGGCTGGAGAGAAGGTCCAGCAGAGAGAAGTCCATGCTACATGCCAGGAGAGACGCTGACCAGAGGCCGGGACCCAGAGTGGTTGTCCATAGCAACACACAGGAGGCCAGTGGGGCTGTCTGTGTACCGGGGGCCACGTCTTACAAGGATCATGTGACCAATGATTCTCCTTCTTCTCATTCCGTGTTCAACCACACGGGATTCTTATTCCATCTTCTACTTGTATCCTCAAAGGAAATGATAGAAACCCCCAGAGTGCATTATCCTCAGTATATCCACTGAATGGGGGGCTGGTCACATGACTCCTCACATAGAGACACCAACACCTCTCCTATTCCCCCGTCTCTCCGAAAGGGAACCTAGCCAGGAATATGAATGGCCCAGTCATGTGACCAATGAAGCCAAGATTCAGCAATACCAATCCAGTCCTAGTTCTCTTCATTCACCGAACCTTCCAACTCACCGATTGTGCTGGGCAGACGTCTGACATTGGTGAGCAAACACTTCCATTCACTGACACCTTGTTCATTCACCGACACCTTGTTCATTCACCGACACCTTGTTCATTCACCGACACCTTGTTCATTCCCTGACACCTTGTTCATTCACCGACACCTTGTTCATTCACCGACACCTTGTTCATTCACTGACACCTTGTTCCTTCACTGACACGTTGTTCATTCACTCACACCTTGTTCATTCACCGACACCTTGTGCATTCACTGACACCTTGTTCATTCCCTGACACCTTGTACATTCACTGACACCTTGTTCCTTCACTGACACCTTGTCCATTCACTGACACCTTGTCCATTCACTGACACCTTGTTCATTCACTGACACCTTGTTCACACAGATTTTGTGTATTTTTTATTTTCATACAAATGGTACCAATTCCACTGGTTGTTTGTAACATGGGAACCTTCTTATCACCTGCCATAGCCCTCCCCCCATCTTTCCCCATTCCACCCACCAATAGGGACTGACCCCGGTCTGATCTGTCTACCCCGTTATAATCGAATTCTCCCTCCCCCCTCCATCCTAGTTTATATACTCCTCCAGCCTTCCCATAAACCCCTCCCCCAGCACAGCACACCCCTTCCATTTAGGATCCCTGAATTAGTCTGGCCATACATTATACAATCTTCTTCTTCAATCTCCTTTAGATGGACCTTACACTATGTAGTACAAGGGCCGGCCTGATTGCATACAAATTGGAAGTGTTTAGGTCGGACCTCAAATTCTATGGTTTTGGTAAATCTAAAGGAAAATTGTACAAGAAGATTGTCTAATGTATGGCCAGCCTTAGACATCTGTTGAAGAAAGATCTGATCTGCCATAAACAAGTCTATGAATAGGTGAGGCGAGGCTTAGAAGAAATGCTGTAGGACCTGTCGGTGGAATGCAGTTATTTGCAGTTTTCAGGCATTTCCATGCCATTGGTCGGCAGGTATGTGTGGGGGAGGAGCCAGAGATGTCCATGGTGACGTCTGGAACGGCACTGAAATCTGCACAGACGAGTAAATGGCCTCTCCTGATTTTCTGCACTTTTTTTCATACTTTGTACAGGAAGGAAAGCGGTGGGGAGTCGGGCAGATATCGGGTCACAATGGTACATTGAGGGTTATTTATCTCACAGACCAGAATGATCGATCTTCCTGATTCATCGGTAACAATATGGAGGAGTCTGAATGTCAGGGGGTCTGTGATTGCTATCAGCACTCCTCGTTTTCTCTCTGACAGATTGGACAGAAATATATGTGGGAACACTTATGAGTACAGGAAGGGGTGTTGGATTTGTAGAAGTGTAGTGCAGACCCCAAGCTGGTCCCTCTGTTTGGTCCCAGGTTCCATTCCCTATTGGGTGATGACAGCCAGGCACACAGTAGCTCCCCAGTCTCTCAATGCAATAACCAGGCAATGAGGGTCTTTGTGAAGTTCTATGCTGGTTACACTTGGTTGGAGTGTCGGAGGAGCGTTAGGATTCCCAAATTCAGTGACAACGGTCACAGAGGACACTCTCTGGTAGTAGCTTGTAGACAGGTGCAGTCTACTTCCTCCACTGCAGGTGGAGGCTCTTCCACAGTGACACTGTTGTTGGAGAAGAAGCCTAGAGGAACAAGGTTCCTCAGGAAACTACCCTATTGGATGATGCCTCCCCGTGTGACCCTAGCAGCCATCTTGGGTCTGGCAGAATCTATTTAAGGCCCTGGCTCCCAGGTTTGGTGTGTATTTTGTGAGTTGTGTCTTGGAAATTCGCTTTTAACAAATTTCTCCTTACCGTGAGTACTCACAGTTGGATGCGCAGAAATCCCCCATAAAGCTGTGCGAATCTCGCTTACCACGACTGCAGCTAAACTACACGATTCCTGCCCATCCAACTGCTTTAGCTTCTGTTGAGATGTGAGGAATTGGAGCTCCGTTACCCAGGAATGATCACACGACACTCTCAGGTTGCTGTAGGAATTCACATAGAGGAAGTTTTCATTCTCAGCCTCTGGTTTTATTACAAACACACACATGCCCCCCACATGAGTCAGGTCAATCCCCTCACACAGAACAATGCAATGGGGAGTGCCTATACACAGGATGTACATTCTGATTGGAGCGTAGCCTTTCCTTTTATCTATCACTGGTCCTCCCCCATGAGCCCTCTGAGGTCAGCAGACTTCCTCCCCTCCCCCCCATGAACTCACTATGGAGAGCATATTTCCTGTCTTACTAGCTCCTAGTGATATGTAAATTCTCTGTAAAAGCATTCCCTAGAAACACCAGTCTGTATCTGGATGGGCCCGATACGATCTTTATTAAAACACATCCATCCAGATACAGTTCAGGTCGGTAGCGGCTTGTAAGATATACATGAGCCTACACGCGGAGTTCGCACTGCCCGGCGCCTTGCGGTACGGAGTCCATGTGGTACTATGCTGCTGATATGTGGATACAGGCCCGTGGTCTACTGCCAGCGGCATTCACATCGAATGGTGGTATACACACCGGTCTATAAGCGCAGATCTGCCATCTCATCCATTACCGAGCTGAGTACTGTAATACATACATTGTACATGGATGGCCCAATTGCAGCCTTCAGAGCTTTTATACACACCAGAGACATATGAATAACACTCATATATGACACATTTAAAGTTCAACCAACAATACAAAATTTCCATGACAGTTGGTAGAGTAGGGACAGGTACCCCCCTGGTAGGGACAGTACAAGAGGTAAGGGACAGATTCCTGATGAGGAGGGGAAGTGTAGGGTCACAACTCCTTGGACATCCTCCATCTTGGACACGAGACGGCCAGGCCGCACTCTGATCTCTTTACAGACGCTGTCAGTCTGGCTGATCCCCGCTCTCACATTACTGGAACCCGTGAGTGCACCCCATTGGGCAGCCAAACCACCAGGTTGTGCTATTTCAATAGGAAAAGAAAGGGGCAAACACTGAACTATGAGTTCAGATACAGAAACTCAACAGACAAGTGGAAAGGTAAAGTGCAGCGCTAAAAGCACATAAACATACAACCCCATAAATGACGGATAATACATATACTGGGACATATCTAGAAAATGTGATCTCAGAAAGTCCCCCAGATGATGTCACCTCTGATGAAACACATTAGATAGCGCTTGTGATGGTGACGTCATCATGCACGCGGAATGTGATTGGATAGCGATCGATGCCTGACCTGCAGTAACCCATAGGAGCACCACACATGGGAGCTTTGTATTGCTGGACACGCCTGCTGTCCTCTTCAATATTGTGAGTGTCTCTTCTATCTACCTTGCGGGTTCACACTATGGAAGTGTATTTTGTATCTTACCTCGGAGTGATTTGGGAGGAAAGCTTTTACCCCCCCCCCCACATCAGCCTGGAGAAGGTGACATGCCGGATGCCATATCCTCATCTACTCAAGCGCTGTGTGACCTTTCTGTTGTATGCAGGGGGCATTACAAGTCTTCCATTGCACCTGACTGTGTGAGTTATTGTAGCCGCACCACCCTGCACCCCCCACAAGCTGAACTCTTCAGGGTGGACCTCTTATGATAAGAGATAGTGGGCATACAGCTCAGGGGACCCCCACTATGGAAGGGGCCCTAAGCAAGCAACTCCGGAACAATCCCTCCCAGGGTTAGGTACCATCAGTCATTGTGTTTACTCACTGTGCCCCTGTGTACATGGATGTCTCCTTCCAGTTACCAGCCAGACCCCTACTGTGACCCTCCAGCCAGACCCTGTACTGTGACCCTCCAGCCATACTCCGAACTGTGACCCTCCAGCCAGACCCCGTACTGTGACCCTCCAGCCATACTCCGAACTGTGACCCTCCAGCCAGACCCCGTACTGTGACCCTCCAGCCAGACCCTGTACTGTGACCCTCCAGCCAGACCTCAAACTGTGACCCTCCAGCCAGACCCCGTACTGTGACCCTCCAGCCAGACCCTGTACTGTGACCCTCCAGCCAGACCCCGTACTGTGACCCTCCAGCCAGACCCTGTACTGTGACCCTCCAGCCAGACCCCATACAGTAACCCTCCAGCCAGACCTCAAACTGTGAGCCTCCAGCCAAACCTAGAACTATGATCCTCCAGCCAGACCCCGTACAGTGATCCTCCAGCCAGACCCCGTACAGTGATCCTCCAGCCAGACCCCGTACTGTGACCCCCCAGCCAGACCCCATACTGTGAGCCTCCAGCCAGACCCCATACTGTGAGCCTCCAGCCAGACCCCGTACTGTGACCCTCCAGTCAGACCCCGTACTGTGACCCTCCAGTCAGACCCCATACAGTGACCCTCCAGCCAGACCTCAAACTGTGAGCCTCCAGCCAAACCTAGAACTGTGAGCCTCCAGCCAGACCCCGTACTGTGACCCTCCAGTCAGACCCCATACTGTGACCCTCCAGTCAGACCCCATACTGTGACCCTCCAGCCAGACCCCGTACTGTGACCCTCCAGTCAGACCCCGTACTGTGGCCCTCCAGCCAGACCCCGTACTGTGAGCCTCCAGCCAGACCCCGTACTGTGACCCACCAGCCAGACCCCGTACTGTGACCCTCCAGGCAGACCCCGTACTGTGATCCTCCAGCCAGACCAAGTACTGTGACCCTCCAGTCAGACCCCGTACTGTGGCCCTCCAGCCAGACCCCATACTGTGAGCCTCCAGCCAGACCCCATACTGTGAGCCTCCAGCCAGACCCCGTACTGTGACCCTCCAGTCAGACCCCGTACTGTGGCCCTCCAGCCAGACCCCGTACTGTGAGCCTCCAGCCAGACCCCGTACTGTGAGCCTCCAGCCAGACCCCGTACTGTGACCCTCCAGCCAGACCCTGTACTGTGAGCCTCCAGCCAGTCCTCGTACTGTGACCCTCCAGCCAGACCCCGTACTGCGACCCTCCAGTCAGACCCTGTACTGTGACCCACCAGGCAGACGTTCTCCAGACTGTTCCCCTGCAGCTTTATAGACAGGCCCCCCAGGTCTCCCTTAGCCTGGACCTCAATGACACTCCTGCAGGCTTCAGATAATCTGCCCAGAAAGGGCATCAACCCTTCAGGCTGGGTCTTCTCCTCCTGAACAAGACGCTTGCTGTTCCAGGCCCCAGGCTATTTATACACACCTCAGCCCCCCTCCTGGTCATCCCCTTTACTTGGGATTGGCTGAGGCTGTATGTATATTCAGCCCAGGATCTGCCTCTCCCATCCCACTATATTCTAGAAACTACTATTAAACAGGGGAAGTAGATGATCCTGCAACCAGCAGGACCCAGAACAGCCAAAAGCAATCAAACTGCACTGGCTACAGAGGAGCCAAAAACCCAAAATGTACCTAAATCTACTAACAACCTACTAGAAGGCACTGCAAAGGTGAGTCTCTTCCAGGCAAAGTTTGTCACTTTGGAGGGGAGGAGCTTCCCTCTATAGGGAGAGCCTTTTATTTGGGCCGTAGAGCCCTTTTACATTGAACCACTTGCCGATCGGTGATATCCGAATGATGGCTTCACCGTGGCCGGCCAGTTCTGGAAGGGTGTCACATGACGTCCTCCCGTAATCACGCTTCTCGTGCTGCTCCGGCGGCGTGCATCGGGGACTGTAAGTGATGGTTGTGTCCCTCAGACACAGCACACCATGAAGGGGGGGAACGGCCAATTACAGCGGCTGTTTACATTGTTGATCGCTCTCATTGGACAGAACCATCACAAATGTAAACACAGCAGGGTCATGGCTGGGTGTTCTCTCTCCTCACACCAATACCGAGAGTGAGGAAAGGAGGGAGAATCGGTTCCTAAACAGTGAGTGTGCTCATCAGTGCCCATCTGTGCTCATCAGTGTCCATCTGTGCTCATCAGTGCCCTATCTGTGCTCATCGGTGCCCTATCTGTGCTCATCAGTGCCCATCTGTGCTCATCGGTGCCCTATCTGTGCTCATCAGTGCCCATCTGTGCTCATCAGTGCCCTGTCTGTGCTCATCAGTGCTCATCAGTGCCCTATCTGTGCTCATCAGTGCCCATCTGTGCTCATCAGTGCCCTATCTGTGCTCATCAGTGCCCATCTGTGCTCATCAGTGCCCTATCTGTGCTCATCAGTGCCCATCTGTGCTCATCGGTGCCCTGTCTGTGCTCATCGGTGCCCTATCAGTGCTCCTCGGTGCCCCATCTGTGCTCATCGGTGCCCTATCTGTGCTCATCAGTGCCCTATCTGTGTTCATCAGTGCCCCATCTGTGCTCATCAGTGCCCCGTCTGCGCTGATCAGTGCCCCGTCTGTGCTCATCAGTGCCCTGTCTGTGTTCATCGGTGCCCCATCTATGCTCATCAGTGCCCTGTCTGCGCTCATCAGTGCCCTGTCTGTGCTCATCTGTACTCATCAGTGCCCTATTTGTGCTCATCAGTGCCCTATCTGTGCTCATCAGTGCAAATCTGTACTCATCAGTGCCCTGTCTGTGCTCATCTGTGCTCATCAGTGCCCATCTGTGCTCATCAGTGCCCTGTCTGTGCTCATCAGTGCCCTATCTGTGCTCATCAGTGCCCTCTCTGTGCTCATCAGTGCCCATCTCTGCTCATCAGTGCCCTTTCTATGCTCATCAGTGCCCTTTCTATGCTCATCGGTGCCCTATCTGTGCTCATCAGTGCCCTATCTGTGCTCATCAGTGCCCATCTGTGCTCATCAGTGCCCTTTCTGTGCTCATCAGTGCCCTATCTGTGCTCATCAGTGCCCTATCTGTGCTCATCAGTGCCCTTTCTATGCTCGTCTGTGCTCATCAGTGCCCTATCTGTGCCCATCTGTGCTCATCAGTGCCCTATCTGTGCCCATCTGTGCTCATCAGTGCCCTCTCTGTGCCCATATGTGCTCATCAGTGCCCTATCTATGCTCATCAGTGCCCATCTCTGTACATCAGTGCTCATCAGTGCCCATTAGTGAGGGCTCATCAGTGTCAACCAGTGCAGACTTATTACTGCAACTTATCAGTGTACATCAGTGCCACTTATTCATACACATCTGTGCCACCCTATCAGTGGATTCTCATTAGCACCCACCAGTGCACATCAGTGGAAGTTTATCAGTGCAGTGCATTATTGCACATCAGTGCAACCTCATCAGTGCCCATTAGTACAGTCTCATCACTTCACATCAGCACCCAGCAGTGCAGCCTCATCAGCACCCAGCAGTGCAGCCTCGTCAGCACCCAGCAGTGCACCCCCATCAGCACCCAGCAGTGCAGCCCCATCAGCACCCAGCAGTGCAGCCTCATCAGCACCCAGCAGTGCAGCCTCATCAGCACCCAGCAGTGCTCACCCATCAGCACCCAGCAGTGCAGTCTCATCAGCACCCAGCAGTGCACACCCATCAGCAGCCTCATCAGCACCCAGCAGTGCAGTCTCATCAGCACCCAGCAGTGCAGCCACATCTGTCCCAGTATGTGTAAACAATTATTTTCCTGTGAGGAGGCCTACCAAATCCTAACCATGACCGAGGAGAGCAGCGAGGAGATCTCAGAGTCTGATTCTGATTGGATTACAAGCCCGTGTTAAGCAGTGTGTCTGCTACAGAATTGGAGGAGGAGGAACGTGTGCCCACCAAACGAAGGCCTTCTGGTGAGGAGCAGGCTACCACAAGTACCACAATGACATCCACTAGCAGAGACGTGGCTTCCACCAGAAATGGAGAACCTCAATCTTCACCGAAGGAGAACACTAGCATGTGGCACCAGGAGAGCTAGTAGGAAGGGCTTCCCTCAAAGGTTGGTGAACACCAGACTACAGCGAGGGGAGTCGGTGAGTTTGCGGAATGAAGAGATATTGGCTATGAAGTGGAGGGACAAACGAGACATCTACATGCTCATCAATTCACAATGACACCCACGTGCAAATCACCAGAAGAAATGGCACAATCCAAACACCAGAATGTGTCCACGATTATAATTTGTTCATGGGGGGAGTCAACTTCAATGATCAGATGATCCAGCCCCACCTTGCTGTAAGAAGAACCCACCATTGGTACAAAAAAGTCTCCATTTATTTTTTCAATTCAGCCATTTATAATACATATGAGATCTATCAGAATCCAGAGACACCCATGTCCTTTCTTCACTATCAGGAGGAAATTGTCACTGCCCTTTTGTACCCTGGAGGCCCACCAGAAAGCGTTCGCTCAGATGCAGAGAGTAGACTCCATGAACTCCATTTTCCCGAAAAATTCCCTCTCGGAGAAAGAGGTCAAACATGTAAAAAAAAATGTTGTGTGCTCCAGAAGAGGAGTTAGACGAGACACCCGTTGTTATTGTCCCCCAGTGTCCTTCCCAACCAGGCCTCTGCATAGGTGACTGTTTCCACCATTACTCTGCTTCTCTACCATATTAGTGACGTATGGTAAATGTAATTCTGAATTTCCTGCCATTCAATCATGTCTCTGCCTGCTCCTGAACTGACCCTGGCCGGTTATTTGACCACGCCGCTGCCTGCTGCCTAAACTGACCATACCTCTGCCTGCTCCTGAACTGACCCTGGCCTGTTTATTGATCACTCCTCTGCCTGCCGCCTAAACTGACCATACCTCTGCCTGCTCCTGAACTGACCCTGGCCGGTTATTTGACCACGTCACTGCTTGCTGCCTAAACTAACCATACCTCTGCCTGCTCCTGAACTGACCCTGGCCGGTTATTTGACCACGTCACTGCTTGCTGCCTAAACTGACCATACCTCTGCCTGCTCCTGAACTGACCCTGGCCGGTTATTTGACCACGCCTCTGTCTGCCGCCTAAACTGACCATACCTCTGCCTGCTCCTGAACTGACCCTGGCCTGTTTATTGATGATGCCTCTGCTTTCCATCTGAACTGTCAACCACGTTTCTGCTTGCCATCTGAGCTGACCTTGGCTTGTTAATTGACCACATTTTTTGCCCACTGCTTGGACTGATCTTCTGCCCTCCTACTGTAGTAGTAGGCTTCAAGATAACACAGGGGTCTCACATATGTGAGGGGCTTCAGAATGTTTTTTCGGAGTGGAGAAAACTACGTTTTTGGTTTTCTATGGGTTTTGTATTTCCTGAAAAAGGGTCTGTTAGTCCAGAGGCTTCAAATAAATTGGGTGGGACGAAGCCTTTACCCCCTGGTCTTACCTGACCGAGGCCCTAAGTGTGATATTTCTGCCTGCTGCCAACTTATTGCCAACATGCCTTTGCCTGCCGCATGAACTGACCACACCTCTGCCCGCTATCTGTACCATGGACCACATTCCTGCCTACTACCAGGACTGATATTTTGGCATTGCTGACCACATCTCTGCCTGGACAATTCCTTTGGCTGCTGCTGACCACACCTCTGCCTGCTGCCTGAAGCAATGCTTTGGCTGTGCTGATGGTATTTCTGCCTGCTGCCTGTACTGACTATGGACAAGATTCCTGTCTGCTGTCTGTACTGACTATGGACAAGATTCCTGTCTGCTGCCTGTACTGACTATGGACAAGATTCCTGCCTGCTGCCTGTACTGACTATGGACAAGATTCCTGTCTGCTGCCTGTACTGACTATGGACAAGATTCCTGCCTGCTGCCTGTACTGACTATGGACAAGATTCCTGTCTGCTGCCTGTACTGACTATGGACAAGATTCCTGTCTGCTGCCTGTACTGACTATGGACAAGATTCCTGTCTGCTGCCTGTACTGACTATGGACAAGATTCCTGTCTGCTGCCTGTACTGACTATGGACAAGATTCCTGTCTGCTGCCTGTACTGACTATGGACAAGATTTCTGTCTGCTGCCTGTACTGACTATGGACAAGATTCCTGCCTGCTGCCTGTACTGACTATGGACAAGATTCCTGTCTGCTGCCTGTACTGACTATGGACAAGATTCCTGTCTGCTGCCTGTACTGACTATGGACAAGATTCCTGTCTGCTGCCTGGACAATTGCTTTTGATGTTGCTGACCACTTCCCTGCCTGCTGCCTGGACCAATGCTCTCCTCTGTGGACAACAGCACTACTAAAACCACAGGTAATCTTCTGCTTACCCTTTGTTCAGCAGAATGTATTTTGGGGTGTAATTCTTGGTATGTACATGCGATGTGTTAGAAATATGAAGGGCCTTCAAAAATAATAGGTTGTCTGGAAATTAGATGTGTAATTTGTGTCCCTAGAACACCTGATGGTGCTACTTGGATGTCGGGCCTCTGTATGTGGCCAGGCTGTGGAGACGTGTCACACGTGGTATTGCCATACTCAGGAGAGGTGAAAGGAAGTAAAATACTTAATAAATATATAAAGCCGGGGTTAGAACCTACTAGACTCCCCTCCCCCAATCACCTTGATAGTAATGGGTGGAAATATGTTTGTCAATGAGACCATTTACAGCTAAATATCTTTATTATATCAAATAAAATACAACCGAGGAGTACCACCTGCATGTGCTAGATACGGGATAGAGGGGGGCTTCACTGCCAACCACTGAGATACCAATGCAACCGGACACATAACTACCACCACGTGGATGAAGGGTCACCCATGTACCTTCACCGACTGGTCTGTTCCTGATCTGTACAAAATATATGAATAGTGTCATCTCTTCCCCTCAACTTCTCCAGCAACAAACCCCAATCACAATCTGTGTCTTCTTCTCACAAACCGTGTCTCTTTCTCACAAACTGTGCCTCCTTCTCACAAACCGTGTCTTCTTCTCACAAACCGTGTCTCCTTCTCACAAACCGTGTCTCCTTCTCAGAAACCATGTCTCCTTCTCACAAACCGTGTCTCCTTACAAACCGTGTCTCCTTCTCACAAACCGTGTCTCCTTCTCACAAACCGTGTCTCCTTCCAAACCGTGTCTCTCACAAACCGTGTCTCCTTACAAACCGTGTCTCTCACAAACCGTGTCTCCTTCTCACAAACCGTGTCTCCTTACAAACCGTGTCTCCTTCTCACAAACCGTGTCTCCTTCTCACAAACCGTGTCTTCTTCTCACAAACCGTGTCTCCTTCTCACAAACCGTGTCTTTTTCTCACAAACCGTGTCTCCTCACAAACCGTGTCTCCTTCTCACAAACCGTGTCTCCTTCTCACAAACCGTGTCTCCTTCTCACAAACCGTGTCTCCTTCTCACAAACCAAGCTTTCCTCACCTTCATTCTGTCTAATATTTCTGGACCAGATTGATTCTGAGCCATTGTGGATCATCTGGAGCTATGTCAGTACCATCCCCCATTATGGACAAGAGCCCCCCCATGCTCCTTTGTATACACAGAGCTGAAGAAGGGATTTCATACATTGTCCTTCTCTTTGTCCCCCCCCTCCCCTCTAGATGGTCCTGTAAAGGGCCTACATGCTGGGACCGGACCTTTCTACTATTCATATATTGGAGGAATGTTTTGGGGTCGCTCCTGATATCTTTTGCAATCTGTCGTTCGTTTTGAATTTTTGCATCTCTGATTTCCTTTTTGCATATTCTGTTCTATTCCTTGTAATGTGTAATCGATGATCGCGTTCCTTCATTGTTATATGTAATAAAAGATCTTTTCTTATTATTCTTAGCTTTTGTAACTTTGGCCGTAAGCCACATAGGTTTGATTTTTAGTCTTTTTGAAGAACTCCCATTTCTGTGTTGTGTTCATCGATGCCAATATTCCCTCCCAGTCTAAGTCTTGGAGAGCAGTTCTCAGCTTTGGAAAATTTGCTCTCTTAAAGTTGAGCGTTTTTATTTTTCCCGTATGTGCTTGCTGTTTAAAGCTAACAATAAATGAAATCATGTTATGGTCACGGCTACCCAGATGTTCTTTTATATGGACATTCGTAATAAGCTCTGCATGGTTTGAGATGACCAGGTCCAGCAGAGCATCATTCCTAGTTGGGGCCTCTATGAACTGAACCATAAAATTGTCCTGTAATAGGCTAATGTACTTTTGGCCTTTAACTGTTCCTGCAGTCCCATTACTCCAGTCAATTTCCGGGTAGTTACCATCCCCCATTATTATCACTGTCCCAGCCCTTGCAGCCCTTTCCATCTGTGGGAGGAGCTGAGTCTCCACCTCTTCATTAACACTTGGAGGCCTATAACAAACTCCAATGATGACCTTTGTAGTACCGCCCCCCATGTGCAGTTCCACCCATAATACTTCAGCCTCATCACACTTTCCATCAACTCGGTCCTCTTTCACACTCGCTCTGAAATCACTTCTCACACAGAGACAGACACCAACACCTCTCCTATTCCCCCGTCTCTCCTGTCTTGGAAATTCGCTTTAACGAATTTCTCCTTACCGTGAGTACTCGCAGTTGGATGCGCAGAAATCCCCCATAAAGCTGTGCGAATCTCGCTTACCACGACTGCAGCCAAACTACACGATTCCTGCCCATCCAAATACTTTGGTCCTGTTGAATTTGTGGGTGATGGAGCTCCGTTACCCTGGAATGATCACACGACACTCTAAGGCTGGTTGCAACTCACATAAGGGCTGATTTTAGGCTCAGCTCTCTGTTTTATTAAGAATACACACATGCCCCCCACATGAATAAAGTCAATCCCTCCCACCGAACAATACAATGGGGATTGCTTATACAGAGGATGTACATTCCAATTGGAGCATAGCCTTTGCTATTATCTATCACTGGTCCTCCCCCATGAACCTTCTGAGGTCAGCAGACTTCCTCCCCTTCCCCCCTATGAGCCATCTGAGGTCATATTTCCTGTCCTACTATCTTCTATTGGTATGTACATTCTCTGTACAAGCACTCTCTAAAAATATCAGTCTGTACCTGGATGGGCCCGATACGATCTTTATTAAAACACATCCATCCCAGATACAGTTTCAAGTTGGTAATGGGTTGTAAGATATGCATAAGCCTACACGTGGAGTTCACACCGCTTGCGCATTGCGTTATGAAGCCCACGTGGTACCATGCTGCTGATATGTGGATACAGGCCCACGGTCTACTGACAGCGGCATTCGCATGGAATGCCGTGGTGGTATACACGCCGGTCTATAAGCGCAGATCTGCCATCTCATCCATTACCAAGCCGAGTACTGTAATACATACATTGTACATGCGCATGGCCCAATTGCAGCCTTCAGAGCTTTAATTAAGCCACACGAGAGACATATGAATAACACGAATACATGACACATTTAAAGTTCGACCAACAATACAAAATTTCCATGACATTCCCTCCTGTTTTATCATATTCTCCTCGTGTCCCTTCTTGATCTTCTTCAGCTTGATGGGTGTAGTCTCAAACTTCAAAGAGTTCCTGTAGTTGTCCCTGAGAATAAAGCTCCACGGGGTACCTGAAACAACAAGACCCGACGCAGACTCGACGCAAACAGGCTTGATTGAAGCGATGATCCTCAAGAGCGTTGGAACCTTCACTACAGGAAGGCTCTTGCAAAAACCACAAACAGACTTGTGGTATGAATAAAGCTTGTGATCCCACGGTGGTCTGGGGAGATCCAGCAATAGATTCTCAAATTGCCCCTGCAGACGGGGCCACACAAGGCTGGTCTCGACCCAGACAGTTTTCCAAATCGCAGACACAAACAATGATGAGGCTTGAAGCTTGCTTGAAGGTCTTGGAGAATGTGGTCTTCAGAGAGATAAATTAGAGGGAAGCCAGGACGTAATCTGTAGAGAAGGTGGATGGTTGGTGAGGTCTTCCTCCGATCAGTGGTTGGAGTGGGATCCCAGGAGCGGGCATGGAGATGTGGTCGTCTGCCCGAGCTTGGTTTACACGGTCGATGAGGCAACAGAAACATCTCACCGCGGCATATAAAAGGCAGATGAAAAAGAGAAGCATCAGGATATACACTCCCACTTCCTTCAACCAAGATCCGATGGAGAACAGGAAATCTCCCAATCCTCCCAAACCCTTGAACGGATTCCAACCCTCACTAGCTATAGCTCTAGCTTTTCCCTGTAGTTCACTAACTTTGTCCATATGGGCCTGGACCTTGTCATCGGTGTCTTCTATCCAAGTACAACAATCCTCTCCGATGAACTCACAGAACCCCCCTTTGGCGGCTAAAAGATAATCAAGGGCCATCTTCTCCTGAAGCACTAAAATTCCCATCTGCCGTTGTTCTTGGGCAATTTCTCTGACAGCCTCTACGGTCTCGTTAAACATACTATCCACGATGACAGAAAAATTGTTCAGGCGCTTCATAAGTTCTATTCCCCATCCTGTCCATGAGGGGAACCAAGCCCATGCCTGGTCGCCCTCAGAGAACAGCTCCCTGCGAACTCTCCCTGCCATCCTTACCTTCTTGTGGACCATCAACTCTTCATGGTCCATCACTACATAGGATGCGGGGACTAGCTTTATGAGGGCACACGAACCTTTCGCGTTCTGGGGAAATGTTCTATAGGCTGCCGAACCACACAGAAAATAGTATGGACCTGTCAGAGCAGAACAGGAGGAGTTCCTCGTTCGGCCTCTGGTACTGAGCAACAGTTGCACAGACTGGGGGATTGCTCCCTCAGTCTGCACATCACATCCGTCCTTCCAACACACGTGGTCTGGTCGGTCAGTGTGGTTACTCAGAAAGGAAGTCTGGTTAGTCAGATTGACAGTTATACCTCCCTCGCAGGTGGTAGTCCCAACAAACTTGTTACCTGTGCCAAAGCTGATGTTAAAGCACACCTGAGGGCTGCCTAGCTGCCCAGTTACCCATAATGGACTGGTGAGGGCCCTACAGGAGCTAGAGCTAATATTGGTGCTGAAACTGATGTTACCTGCTAAAAATGTGTCATTAAGTTCTACCGACAAATGTCTACGTGGGGGCTGACCAGGGGTCCCTTGCTTTTTCATGCCGACGCGGATGTCATATAGGGCATGAACAGCGGCCATTGCGGACATGTGATGACTGGGTGGGGGCTTTGAGCATACCCAACAGTTGGTTTTGTTGGCGGTTCTGGCTAAACGCAGGTGCATTTTAAATAAAAGGTTGGGGTATCTGCCGTCTTTTCCTCCGTTCACACACATGTATGACATACAAACAAAAAGAAAAAGGAAAATGACACCCCTCATTCTCTGGTGTAGCTGAAAAGCTTCTTGCAGTGGCTTGCGTGCACCCAGTTGTCTCGTCCCTCGAGTTTGAGTGAGGTAGGTGTCGTCAGCTGGACTTGGTATGGTCCGGTGAACCGTGGCTCGAGTCCGGTTCTTTGATGTTTCTTTAGGACGACCCAATCACCTGGCTCAATAGAAAGAACACCTGTTATTGTATTTGGATCGGGGAGCGATTCGCGAACCCGATGGTGTATCTTCTGCAGCTCCCGTTGCAGAGATTGCACATAACCTGTAAGCTGTGAATGCAAAGACGACAACTGTTGAGGAAAGTACAACCCTGTTTTGGGAGGTCCCCCAAACAACACCTCGTAGGGTGACAGCCCATGTGGTTGCCGAGGGGCATTCCGGATGGAATAGAGGGCAATGGGGAGACACTCAGGCCAAGGTTTTTTGGTATCGGCCATGATTTTGGAGATCCTGTTTTTAAGGATTCCGTTGAGACGTTCAACCTTACCGCTACTCTCGGGGTGATATGGGGTGTGTCGCCGCTGACTCCAGTTCCACCAAAGAAATGCAGTCGTGTCCTTTGGAAGAGAGATTAGTAGTGGACAAAGAAGACATGTTAGCAGAAGAGGTGTTAGTATTGTTAGTCGTGTTGCAAAATTCAGCACTGTCATTGTTGTCCTCCCCCCCCCCTTCTCATCTTCCGACACAGGAAGAAGAGAAGCTGGGTTAAGAATAGTGCATCGTTTGATAGTGAGGTTAGTAGGGGTTAGGAGGGCTTTCCCCTGAGAGGGGTACCTTGCCTTGGATGTCCTGTTTTCGCAGGACCGTTCTTGCTGCACCGGTGTCAGTGAGGCAAGGGAGGGGATATTTTAATTCCTCTAGAAAAAGATGGATCTGGGCCGACACCGATTTGTCAACTTCCTATGAGAATTCATAGGAGTTACTTACCATGGTGGTCATAGGGGCGGAGGACTCATCAGGAATGAACTGCCACCGACCTTTAGGTAATTGGGGACAGCTCCTCCTTATGTGCCCCGTTTGGTGGCACTGGAAGCACCTGGGTGGGGGCCTATCCTTCCTGTGACCCGGATCCCTTGGTTTTTCGTGTGGGGTCTGGGACATAAGAACTTTGGCCTTGTCTTGTTTTCTTCTATCCATTTCCCTCTCTATTGCCGCAAGAGTGGAAAGGATAGCAGGGATAGACATCTCATTATATTCGGGTCGGGCCAGAACCAGCCTTTCCCGAATTTTAGTATCGATGCCTTCCAAAAATTTGGCCCGCAACAGAATGTGCGTCGCGGTCACCTTTACCCCTTCAGTTGGAGCATCAGGTCCAACTTCCAGATCCGCATCCAGTGCCGTCTGCTTGAGACGGCGCCAGAAGCAGGCGCTTTCCTCATTAGGACCCTGGGTGAGCTTCATCATGTCCGTAGTAGAGGTAGCACCATACATTTCTGGAAGCTTTGCCTTTAGCTGTGTACAGAATTCTTTGCCCCCTGAAGTCATCTCCTCATGAGTGGTTATAGAGCACCCTGCAATCACTGTACTGGCCACTTCCATGCCCACCTTTGCCCGTAGGATCTGTGCACAATCTGACCCGCTCATACCATAGCTGAACTGGTTTTGTCCAAACATTCGAGCAAATCCTCTCGGATTGACTCGATAGTCCGGGAGCTCAGCCAGAATAGTGCGGATCTCTGCCGGGGTGAAGGGGACATGCCAAACTACCCGTTCCCCTAAAGTCCGTTCCCCCCGTGCATTGGGAGGACCTTCAAATTGCTGCACCCTGACTGGATAGGCCTCGGTCCGGGAAGAGTGCAAGGGCTGACCCAGCATCATCGGTGGGCTTAGATTAACCACCTCGCTTACTGCACCTTCAGGTTTGAGGTCCCTCAGATCAGGGTATAGCTGGGGGGCAGGGGTCTGATCAGTGGCTCGTAGCGCTTTGATGCAATCCGCCCTGTTTTTTAACCGGGTGTCTATTCCCCTTGATTCACAGATAGTCTGCAAATCGGTTGTTGAGTAGGCTTCATAGTTGGAAACAGAAGGAGCTGGGGTGAAGCAGGGAGAAGGGAGAGGTAGAGGCAGAGGCTGAGGCATAGAGACAGAAGACACAGAAGGTACGTCAAGAGTGACGTCACTAACAGAAGAGACAGGTGCAGTTATACTTATCTCAGCCACTGTTGGTTGTTGGGGGACCCCAGCAGACCCTGATCCTGCCTGCCTTAGTAGAGTCAGCCCTGAAAGAGCTTCCTCCACCTCTGACACCGGATCCTCCTGTTTTATTCCCTCTGGAGGCCAGGTATACATCACCTGGTTCTTCCGGACAGACACCAGTTTATGTATGCCCTGCTTCCCTAATCGGATTGACCTGTGAAGCCATAGCTGTGCGATCTCTAGTTCTGACGCCTGCATCCGTGGTTCAAATTCAGAGATGAATTTTTCCCACCTCCATGCGTCAAATGTACCTTCCCGGGGAATTTCCCATCTGGTACCCTTCGACCATTTATTCCACCTTTTGAGGGGTTCTGTAGACTTCCCCCCCAAACTCACCTTCATCAGTTGTGCAGCTGTCCTTACCCTGAAGAGGGCTGGTTCCCCCTCTCTCTTCATGGACTGACTACTGCCCATCGTGACTAGTCACTGGTATATATCCCGCGTCCGGGTACCTGTTTACCCCCTGGAGCACTCGGTGGGATCCTACCGAGAGGCCTGATTCCACCACTTTCCCAGCACAGCGTAATTTATGTGATACTTATCGATCACCCGAAGCGCATCAAGTGGCGGTCAGACTGAGAGCACACCTCCCACTCCCACAGCGCAATTTGTGTGATCCTGACCACCCGAAGTGTTTGTGGTAACCAGGCTAAGTGTTATACTTCCCTGGACCGCCCACTCGCACAGCGTAATTTATGTGGCTCTCATCACCCACTGTGTTTGGCAGGCCACACCGCACAATGATGAAAGTGGCTTTTCTCTCCCTGCACACAGTAGCTAACACAAGTCAAAACAAAAAGAGGGGTTCTTGGATGTTACTTAGGGGTCACTGGTTGGGCAGAAACCTGCTAACTGACCTTTAGGAAATTTGTGTAAAGAAAAAACTTTCCTAATACACACAGAAAAAAAAAACTCTTTTCAACCTGAAAAACTGTTAAAAAGGACAAAGTGGATCCTTATGAAAAACACGGGACGTTTCACAGTAAAACAATTACACAGAGGTAAACCGAAAAACTGCGCCAAAAGTAACCTTGTTGCTGACGCAAAAATCACTCCTATCAGCACCGCTAAACGATCCACGTTATACACGCAATCTTTACTGCAACCACCTAGAACCGTTTACACAAAAAGTCTGCTGGACGTGAAACACGCGACACAGCAGGTTAAAACAAACCCGCTTTACAATAAGGAACTACTTTTAACAGGAAAAACACAAGAAAAACATAATCACTATACAAGAAATCTATGTGCAAAAACCCAGACTACACCGCGCTCATTAAATGTGGAACACGTGAAGGGAAAACTCGCTTAACACACTTTAAATTGGCTGGCAATACGCAAATTTAAAGCTAAAAGCAAACAAATGAAACTGTAAAAAATTTGGATTAAAAACACAATATGGGTCAAATGCATATAGGAAACTTCATGCACATTGCATAGAGATTACTGCACATATGGTAGCCAACAAAATGGCCACCAACAGGGAAAGCACATGGTCATTAACAAAATGGCCACCAAACAAAAGGAGTCCATGTGGTTTAGTCAAGAAGATGACCCCCCACAGAGGAGCACATGGCAGATACTAGAATGACCCCCCACAGAGGAGCACATGGTAACACTAGAATGGCCCCCCACAGGGAAGCACACGGCAGCCTCTAGCCTCAAAATTGCCTCTTACATAAAACAGACTTTTGAACAGAACATACACTGGACAATTACACAACAATATGAAGTACACATACAACACAATTTGGGCACAATCACAGAACGGACATAAAACACCAACATATCACACTAACATGCACATGTAACAAAAAGGACCCCCTGCTGCATGCTTGCTGGGAGCAGTGGTACCACAAAACATTGTACAGACCACATAACACAGATCTTACAACAGTTAACAATTAACCTAAGCCTTTCAGCACTGTAATAATTACCTCACGTGGAGGGGGGTAAAGCAATCACCACAGTACCTACAGCCCACAAATACTTACCTAACACTATGCAACAACTTTTACCCACTAAAACATATACCCGTTTAATTTTTGGTTGGAAGATTTTTTTAAACTTGACCAAATCCAGCCAACCAAAACCCCCCCCTCTGCTGCTCTCCGCAGAGACAAACCCTCGTCTTTCACCCACAAAATCAAGAGTTTAGGACAAAAAACGAGGTCCTTGTTAAGCGGTATTTCTTGTTAGCTAACAGAGAGCGAAATCAGCCACACGAACACGCAAAAAGCGATCCTCTTAATGGCAGAGAGACCTGAAATGTGCCGGCATACTTTTTGCTAGTTCATGATGGCCATTCCCCCCTCGTTCTAGGTTAGCTACGCAAGAATACGCGTTAGTATCCACCAGGCTCGCCAAACTGTCTTGGAAATTCGCTTTAACGAATTTCTCCTTACCGTGAGTACTCGCAGTTGGATGCGCAGAAATCCCCCATAAAGCTGTGCGAATCTCGCTTACCACGACTGCAGCCAAACTACACGATTCCTGCCCATCCAAATACTTTGGTCCTGTTGAATTTGTGGGTGATGGAGCTCCGTTACCCTGGAATGATCACACGACACTCTAAGGCTGGTTGCAACTCACATAAGGGCCGGCTTTAGGCTCAGCTCTCTGTTTTATTAAGAATACACACATGCCCCCCACATGAATAAAGTCAATCCCTCCCACCGAACAATACAATGGGGATTGCTTATACAGAGGATGTACATTCCAATTGGAGCATAGCCTTTGCTATTATCTATCACTGGTCCTCCCCCATGAACCTTCTGAGGTCAGCAGACTTCCTCCCCTTCCCCCCTATGAGCCATCTGAGGTCATATTTCCTGTCCTACTATCTTCTATTGGTATGTACATTCTCTGTACAAGCACTCTCTAAAAATATCAGTCTGTACCTGGATGGGCCCGATACGATCTTTATTAAAACACATCCATCCCAGATACAGTTTCAAGTTGGTAATGGGTTGTAAGATATGCATAAGCCTACACGTGGAGTTCACACCGCTTGCGCATTGCGTTATGAAGCCCACGTGGTACCATGCTGCTGATATGTGGATACAGGCCCACGGTCTACTGACAGCGGCATTCGCATGGAATGCCGTGGTGGTATACACGCCGGTCTATAAGCGCAGATCTGCCATCTCATCCATTACCAAGCCGAGTACTGTAATACATACATTGTACATGCGCATGGCCCAATTGCAGCCTTCAGAGCTTTAATTAAGCCACACGAGAGACATATGAATAACACGAATACATGACACATTTAAAGTTCGACCAACAATACAAAATTTCCATGACACTCCGAAAGAGAACCTAGCCAGGAATATGAATGGCCCAGTCATGTGACGAATGAAGCCAAGATTCAGCAATACCAATTCAGTCCTAGTTCTCTTCATTCACCGAACCTTCCAACTCACCGATTGTGCTGGGCAGACGTCTGACATTGGGGAACAAACTCTTTCATTCACTGACACCTTGTTCATTCACCGACACCTTGTTCATTCACTGACACCTTGTTCATCCACTGACACCTTGTTCATCCACTGTCACCTTGTTCATTCACCAACACCTTGTTCATTCACTGACACCTTGTTCATTCACTGACACCTTGTTCATCCACTGACACCTTGCCCTCCCTATGTGGTTGTATCTTTAATTTATTTGTATTCCTGCCTAACAATAACTATTCCCACAAATCTGCCCTCCCCCACTTACTACTGAACCTAACATCTGCCCTCCCCCACTTACTACTGAACCTAACATCTGCCCTCCCCCACTTACTACTGACCCTAAAATCTGCCCTCCCCCACTTACTACTGACCCTAAAATCTGCCTCACTCACTACTGGCCCCTGAACTCTGTGTCCCTTCAAGCCACAGCCGATATTCAGCACAATGACAACCACGCCGAATATCTGCTTTCTTCTTCACAGCCCGGAGATTTACAATTTTACACACAGGCCATTGCTTCTAGAAACACCCCCCCCCCTCGTATCCAACTTGACTGAGTGGGGCAAGTGTCACTGTGGCAGTTTGAGAGCTGAACCCCCCAGGAAATAAATGATCTATGGCCCTATATTCTATTCTTTTCTATTCTATTATTTTCTGTTCTATTCTAATCAATTCTATTAAAATTCAAATCTATCCTATTTTAACTTAAAATGTCGGAAGATGGTTTTATTCTTTCTTGTTTATTCTATTCTATCCCATTCTATGCTATATTTTTTATTCTATTTAATTCTTTTCTTTTCATTTCTAATCTTCGCTATTCTATTATTTTCTATTCTATTCCTTTATTTTCTATTCTTTTTTATTCTATTCTTATTTTCAAATTCAATTTCATTTTTGAATTTAATTTGAGTTTGAATTTCAGCCAAATTGTATTTTGTTATTTCAGATTTGTTTAAATTTGTTACTATTGTAATTAAAAAATTTGGATACATCAAATTAAATATTTCATTCTGATTTGGAACAAAACTAACTGCACACGTCTACCCCGATCTGCTCCTTGCAATAATCCTGTCTCTGAGCTCTGCAGGCAGTTCCTTTGACCTCATGACGTTTGCTCTGACACAGTATGCATTGTCAGCTGTGGGGCCTTTTACAGAGAGGTGTGGCCTTTCCAAATCCTGTCCAATCAATGGAATGTACCACAGGTGGCCTCCAATCAAAAACATCTCAGCAACCATCAAGAGAAATGGGAGGCACCTGAGCTGCATTACGAGTTTTGCTGCAAAGGGTCTGAATACTTCTGCCGAGGGGAGATTTTAGTTTTTCCTTTTTTTTACATTTTTTGAGGAATGTGAAGATAGGAGGTGCAATGCTCTGCAGGCTGCTGTGAACACAAATATATAAATGGCCTTTTTTGTCCTGCAGAAATATGCAGATTTCTGGTGATGATGATCTCTTTCTAAGTGGACTTGTCCTTTAAAGCAATATTGCAGACTTGGAGTGATTGTAAGATGGAGCGCAACAAAACAGAAGCTTCCAGAATATCTGGTGGGGGAGGGGACGGGGTGTATGGGCCACACTGGTGGTATTTTGGGGCGCGTGTTTTCTGGGGATGTGGTGGGGAGGCTTTTCTTCAGCAGGGACAGGGAAGCTGGTCAGAGTTGATGGGAAGATGGATGGAGCCAAATACAGGGCAATCTTAGAAGAAAACCTGTTAGAGTCTGCAGAAGACTTGAGACCGGGGCGGAGGTTCCCCTTCCAGCAGGACAACGACCCGAAACATCCAGCCAGACCTACAATGGAATGGTTCAGATCAAAGCATCTTCATGTGTTAGAATGGCCCAGTCACAGTCCAGACCCAAATCCAATGGAGAATCTGTGGCCAGACCTGAAAATTGCTGTTCCCAGACGCTCTCCATCCAATCTGACAGCTTGAGGGATTCTGCAAAGAAGAATGGGCAGAAATGTCCCTCTCTAGATGTGCAAAGAGACATCCCCAAAAAGGCTTGCAGCTGGAATTGCAGCCAAAGGGGGTCCTTCAAAGTATTTACTCCGGGGGGCTGAATACACTTTTCACATATTTATTGGTCACAAATGTTGGAAACCATTTCTCATTTTCCTTCCACTTCACAATGATTATGTTCAGCTTTGTGCACCTGAGGAATGTAGAGAACATACAACAGCAATGCTCCCTTCTGTCTGTTGTGTCTGTAGAAAGGTTACTGGCAGTATATGAGAAATGTCAGACCTGTTTGTCCAGAGCCCGGGGGTGGGGGGTGTTGTAGAAAATGCCTTCACCATGATGGCAGACGGGGGATGAAGATTTCCTGCTATGGTGTCACATTCCTCAGTGAGGATGGGTCTGTTCATCTGACACAAACACAAAGTTATGTGTGACACCCTGACACCATAATACTTCATATCAGACATAGATCTGACACCATAATACTTCATACCGGACATAGGTCTGACACCATAACACTTCATATCAGACATAGGCCTGACACCATAATACTTCATATCAGACATAGGCCTGACACCATAATACTTCAAATCGGACATAGGTATCTGCTTTCTTCTTCACAGCCCGGAGACTTACAATTTTGCACACAGGCCATTTCTTCTAGAAACACCCCCCCCCCCCCCCCTCGTATCCAACCTGACTGAGCGGGACAAGAGGCACCATCTTGTGTCACTGTGGCAGTTTGAGAGCTGAACCCCCCCAGGGAAATAAATGATCTACGGCCCTATATTCTATTCTCTTCTATTATTTTCTGTTCTATTCTAAACAATTCTTTTAGAATTCAAATCTATCCTATTTTAACTTCAAATTTCGGTATTGGTTTTATTCTTTCTTGTTTAGTCTATTCTATTCCATTCTATTCTATATTTTTTATTCTATTCAATTATTTTCTTTTCAATTCTAATCTTCGCTATTCTTATAGTTTATATTCTATTCCTTTATTTTATATTCTTTTTTATTCTAGTCTTATTTTCAAATTCAGTTTCATTTTTGAATTAAATTTGAGTTTGAATTTCAGCCAATTTGTATTTTGTTACTTCAGATTTGTTTAAATTTGTTACTATTGTAATTCAGAAATTTGGATACATCGATTGAAATAATAAAGGAACAAAACAAACTGCACACATCTTCCTCAGATCTGTGCCTTGCAATAATCCTGTCTCTGAGCTCTGCAGGCAGTTCCTTTGACCTCATGACGTTTGCTCTGACACAGTATGCATTGTCAGCTGTGGGGCCTTTTATAGAGAGGTGTGGCCTTTCCAAATCCTGTCCAATCAATGGAATGTACCACAGGCGGCCTCCAATCATGGTGTAGAAACATCTCAGCAACCATCAAGAGAAATGGGAGGCACCTGAGCTGCATTACGAGTGTTGTTGCAAAGGGTCTGAATACTTCTGCCGAGGGGAGATTTTAGTTTTTCCTTTTTCTTACATTTTTACATTTTTTGAGGAATGTGAAGAAATGTCAGTTTTTAGATAGGAGGTGCAATGCTCTGCAGGCTGCTGTGAACACAAATATATAAACCAGAATCAGGAGAAATTGCAGTACTCAAAGTGACTTTTCAAATCAAACTGATATCTTGATTAACAACTTCCCGACCGGCCGTTCTATATAAACGGCTGGACGGTGGCAGTGCAGGGACGGGTGGACATTTATAAACGGCCTCCCCGCACCCTGCTTGTGCGCACTTCCTGGGAGCGCGCAGCACCACGATCCGGTGCCTGCTGTGTCCTCCGGACACAGTGAAACACCGATCGTCAGACGGGACCTCTGTACGAGGTCGCGATCATGTGATCACTGATTGGCCAATCAGTGATCACATGCAAAGTAGTAAGCAAGATGTCACTTGTGACATCATTGCTTACTACGTGTGAAATCTGTGAATGATCACAGAGGTCACATGGTACAGGGCTATTCACAACAGCCTTGTATCATGTGACAAGCTGTGACCAATCACAGCTCACGCAGTACTTCTCAATGACTGCAAGAATGCAGACAGAGAGAAAGAGAAATGATTGCTTATACATTCTATATGGGTGTAAAAGCAATCAGTGTAAAAAAAAAAAAAAAATCTTCATCACCCCCCACAAGTAGTATAGTGTCACCATGGTGATACTGTACTGCTAGGGTGACAGTATGTAAAAAAATAAATAAATAAAAAATAATAATATAAAAAAATAAAATAAAAATGTAAAAAAAAGTTTAAAAATTATAATTTTTGGTTATAAACTAATTTTGATTTTTTTTTTTACTAAAAAGATAACGGAATACATTTTGGCTGAGATTTATGATGAAATATTATTTATTTGCAAAATTTTATTAAAAAAATCACTTCAAACTTTTTGGACTTTTTAATTTACATAGCAAAAAAAAAAAACCCAGCGGTGAATAAATACCACCAAAATAACTTATCTGTCTCAACAAAATGGTAAAAAATACATTTGAGTACAGTGATGCATGACTATGCAATTGTCATTCAAAGTGTGATAGCGCTGAAAGCTGAAAATTGCCCTGGTCAGGAAGGGGGTGAAAGTGTCCTGACTGGAAGGGGGGGAAAGTGTCTGGACTGGAAGGGGGGGAAAGTGTCTGGACTGGAAGGGGGGGAAAGTGTCTGGACTGGAAGGGGGGGAAAGTGTCCGGACTGGAAGGGGGGGAAAGTGTCCGGACTGGAAGGGGGGGAAAGTGTCCGGACTGGAAGGGGGGAAAGTGTCCGGACTGGAAGGGGGAGAAAGTGTCCGGACTGGAAGGGGGGAAAGTGTCCGGACTGGAAGGGGGGAAAGTGTCCAGACTGGAAGGGGGGGAAAGTGTCCGGACTGGAAGGGGGGGAAAGTGTCTGGACTGGAAGGGGGGGAAAGTGTTCGGACTGGAAGGGGGGGAAAGTGTCCGGACTGGAAGGGGGTAAAAGTGTCCAGACTGGAAGGGGGTGAAAGTGTCCAGACCGGAAGGGGGGGAAAGTGTCCGGACTGGAAGGGGGGGAAGTGTCTGGACTGGAAGGGGGTAATAGTGTCCGGTCTGGAAGGGGGGGAAAGTGTCCGGACTAGAAGGGGAGGAAGTGTCTGGACTGGAAGGGTTTAATAGTGTCCAGACTGGCAGGGGGGGAAAGTGTCCGGACTGGAAGGGGGGAAAGTGTCCGGACTGGAAGGGGGTAAAAGTGTCCAGACTGGAAGGGGGGTTATAGTGTCCGGACTGGAAGGGGGGAAGGTTTTCGGACTGGAAGGGGGGAAAGTGTCCGGACTGGAAGGGGGGGAAAGTGTCCGGACTGGAAGGGGGGAAAGTGTCCGGACTGGAAGGGGGGGAAGTGTCCGGTCTGGAAGGGGGGAAAGTGTCTGGACTGGAAGGGGGTTAAAGTGTCCGGTCTGGAAGGGGGGGAAGTGTCCGGTCTGGAAGGGGGGGAAGTGTCTGGACTGGAAGGGGGGGAAAGTGTCTGGACTGGAAGGGGGTTATAGTGTCCGGTCTGGAAGGGGGGGAAGTGTCCGGACTGGAAGGGGGGGAAAGTGTCCGGACTGGAAGGGGGGAAAGTGTCCGGACTGGAAGGGGGGGAAGTGTCCGGTCAGGAAGGGGGGAAAGTGTCTGGACTGGAAGGGGGTTATAGTGTCCGGTCTGGAAGGGGGGGAAGTGTCCGGTCTGGAAGGGGGGAAGTGTCTGGACTGGAAGGGGGGGAAAGTGTCTGGACTGGAAGGGGGTTATAGTGTCCGGTCTGGAAGGGGGGAAAGTGTCCGGACTGGAAGGGGGGGAAGTGTCCGGTCTGGAAGGGGGGGAAGTGTCCGGTCTGGAAGGGGGAGAAGTGTCTGGACTGGAAGGGGGGGAAAGTGTCTGGACTGGAAGGGGGGGGGAAGTGTCCGGACTGGAAGGGGGGGAAGTGTCCGGACAGGAAGTGGTTAATAGATTTGTTGATAAAGGTTATGATAGATCTTTTTTAGAACTTGAAAGAGAATTGATTAATAAGAAAGATAGAGACACTCTTCTATCAAATGACAACAAAAGAATAAACAATACTTTGGATAATGTGGCTTTTGTCACAGATTATAGCATCCAATATAAAACCATTGAAGCCATTTTCATAAAACATTGGCCAAGTTTGCGGAAGGGTGATATTCTTAAGATCATTCCTCCCAAACCTAGATTCGTCTATAGGAAGAATAAATTGTTGTGGACTAGGTTAGACCATAATGTCATAGATCCTCCCAAATTTATTAATTTCTTTTCGGATTTAAGAGGTTTTTTCATTTTAATAAATGTAAGGCGTGTAAAACAGTGAAAAAAGATCTTCGGATAAAAAGAAAAGAATTTTGTTCAACATCCACAAATAAAGAATTGAAGATGGATCCATTTATCTCATGCAGTACATCCTATGTAGTGTATGTATTGGAGTGTCCGTGCCGTCTCCAGTATGTGGGAAGGGCAGATGTCTGAGGACTAGAAGAGGCGAACATCTAAATAATACAAGGAAGGGGTTTGATGAACAAAGTGTCTCCAGACACTTCAAACTTAAACATAATAGTGATCCTAGTTTACTGACCTTCTATGGTATTGATAAGATTGATAAACATTGGAGAGGCTCTGACATGATTAATGAAACCTCTAAAAGAGAAACATTTTGGATTTATTCACTTCATACTTTAAAACCCAATGGATTAAACATCGATATTGATCTAAACTGTTTCTTGACCAATTTTTGAGGTCATTTCGTTTGTTCCATTTAGTTCAGATTATGGTTTATAATTTTTGTAGGTCAATCGTTTTTTTGATTAAATTTTTTTGTAGATCGATCATTTTTTGATCGAATTTCTATAATGATCATTCGATTGGTGGATTGCATTTTTCATCTTACTATAATATCTCGCTTGTTCCATTTAATTTAGAATATGGTTTACTACTTTTTTTGTGGGTCAATCAACTTTTGATCAAATTTTTTATAGGTCGATGTTTTTTGATCAAATTTTTTCTTAATGGATTATTCGATTCTTTGATTGAATTTTAGATTGAATAATACTGATGCATTATTTAAAATTGGGGATTTTTTATATCCCTTGGAGGTTAAGCTAGATGTTTATTGGGGATTTCCTTATACCTCTCTTGAGGTTAGATTAAGGATGGTTAGATTTGTGGATGGGGCACCATTCCAATGTTTGGCCCTCTAAATGAGCAGATTATGAGTTATCATCCCCATACATATCATCTTTATTGTTTGTCTTTGATTGGTGGTAGAGTTCTATGCTTTGTTATTATTCTCTCTATGATGTAGGTTTGTGATTATGTATATTGCTACTACCACTCTTAGTATATATATATATATGTGTGTGTGTAATACTCCCCTATGATTCCATAGGACCACTTGTGTATTTATATGTTATTTTCATTATGACCATCTGATTGTGTCATACTAATTTGTTGTTGTATGTATCGCCACATATTCCTATTTACTGCAGAGAGAGCTGTAGTTTGGTATCAGATTGATGTGCTGATCGTCTGCAGCTGATCTTGTATGCAGAATGGGTATATATTTTATGAGCAGACGTCTGATATCCACTCCACCCCTTGAAGACGTCAAGTGACGAAACGCGTTGGGCCTGGCCTAGTGGACGTGACGTTGGAACGTTCCTCCCAGCTGTCGGCTGTGAGGTCACGGTGCAGGAGGTTCGTCCCTTGGTTTTTCCCTTGTGGATGTGGCATTATAGAGGCTGTCATTGCTGGTGTCGGCACGAGACTGGGGGGGCAGAGCCTGATCATGGTGGAGTAGGATTGCACGATGTAAGTGCTCTCCGACAGACTCCGCTTCCAGCCACCCCAAGTGCCCTCCTAGTGGAAGAGACCGGGGACCTACCTAAGTGAGGGGGAACTCGGTGGAGGAATGCTGGCTCTGTGAGTGGGGAACGAGAGAGCGCGTCCCGGGTTTCCTGAGATGCGCTGGCGGAGATCCAGGATGGGGCATCGGATTACCGGGGAAACGGAGTGACGTGGCGAGGCCACGTGGTCAGCCGCGAAGCAGCTCTGGGAGGAGAGGAAGCCGGCCGGCATCCTGAGGGGAGAGGGAGATGCCGGTCCGTTCCCTGGCTCGTTTTCCCAGCTTGAGTACCTAGGTCCTCTTGCTGCCAAAGCCCTATGGATGGCCATGTAAGATAAGAAGAGAACCTGGAGGATTCCCCCCAAGGAATAGAAAGGACGGGGAACATCAGACAACTGCAGCCTGGAGCCACCTCACAGCTGAACTGAGAGGAGGGTGAGTGAGAATGGCCTAGGCTAGCTACATATTGGACTGTGTTATATAAATAAACATTGTGTAAAGGAGGAAAGGGGGATTCCAAGGGGATATGAAGGTGTGGAAGAGGAAAAAGGATTAACTGGCCCTAGAGGTGGAAAGGAAAGTGTAAAAGGACAAACAGTAGATCAGATTTTGTGTACTTTGTACATATTCTTCATACTTACTCACCCTGGGCTATTAGAAGAGAATAAGTCACACAGGAGACATGAAGAATAAAGGCGCAAGGGGAAGCGGGCTCAAAGGGTCCCAGACGGGTATGAAAAAAATATACGTCCCAAGGGAATGCGACTCCAGAAAGGTCTCAAGGTGGAAACGTAAAAGGGGAAATGGAAATGAGCTTGGAAAGTAGTCCTAGATTATCGCTGGGTCTGAATAGTAGCAGTCAACAAAGGACAGAAAATATAGAGAGGAAAAGATGGTGAAAATGACTTACAAGTACCGAATAAAAGAGAAATGACAGAAATGTTTAAAAACCTGGAAAAAGTTCTAAAGCAAGAAATGACAAGCATACGGCAGGATCTGGGGCATTTGTTACTGAGAATGGAAGAAACGGAGGAAAAAGTTAAAAATCATACCCAAAACATCTCAGACTTAGAAAAAAGGACTTCTACGATTAGGAACACGCAGAATAAATTGCTGTATAAGATGGAAGTACAAGATAACAGGGATAGGAGAAGTAATCTTAGGATACGAGGAATCCCAGAATCCTTTAAAGGGGGAGAACTGCAAGAAATAGTATGTCCAATGTTAAACTCTATTATGGACAGATCTGAAACAGAGGTAGTTAAATTGGATGGAGCATATAGAATAGGAAGATTCCACCAAGGAAACGAGAAGGAAAAACCAAGAGACGTAATTGTTCAGCTGTCCAAGTATGAGGATAAGGAAGAGATTTGGAGAAGGATTAAAGGGAAAACAATTATTAAGTACGGAGAAATAAACATTCAGATTTTTGCAGATTTATCGCCTGAGACTCTGTGGAGAAGCAGATCATTGAAACCCGTTAGAGCAGATGAGAGAACGGAATGTACACTATAGATGGGGCAACCCAGCGTGTTTAATCGGGTGGAAGAACGGTGTTACAGCTTATGTGAGATTTCCAGAGGACTTGAGAGACTTTTGTGAAAGACTGGAATTGCATAGAACAGTGATTAATGGGTGGGAAGAAGAGGGAGAAATAGGTGTTGGGGGAAAGGAGGATTGGCAGACTGTTGGGAGGGGGAGGTAGAGAGGGGATGTTTTTTTTTTTCTTCCTTTCTCTCTCTGTCCTCTTCGGTCTCCTCTCTGCTTCTTCCTCCTGCTGCTGTTTCCTTTGAAGATACGCACTTATTTCATTTTTTTTTTCTCTACAGACGTACTGTAAAAATTATAGTTTAAGAGAAAATAAACGGATAGAGGGAGGGCAATTGGGGGGGTTGCAGGGAGGGGGAGCCGTTCATGGGAGGAGTTCAGCCCCAGGGTTAAATCAATGGTGAGTTTTGACCCACAAATGATTAGTAGGCAAATTAGAGGCCTAAAAATGGGGGGGTAGTAAAAGGGGGGGGTGGTTTGGGAAATGAGTAGGGGGGTGGTAGGGGGGCGGGTATGGGGAGGAGAGGGGGGAGTGTGGGATGGGAGGGGAGTAACAGGCGAGGGGGGTGGGAGAGAATGTGGGGGATATTAAAGTTAACACTCTGCACACTCTGCGAATATTTATTGCCCAAATAAGAGCCGGAGCTATATTTGAAAGGTGTTTTGAGAAAATTGATGGCCTTTAGAAAGGGGCGCTTGATAGTGGCGGGGGACTTGAATTTTTGTATGGATCCAAAAATGGATACGACCTCTTCTGTGCAGCGAGAGGGAGGAAGGTCTCTGAGAATTTTAAAGAAGGCGATGCATGAGTGCCAATTGGTGGACATTTGGAGAATAATGCATGGGAAAGAGAGAGACTATACCTTCTTCTCTAATGTACATGAGATGTACTCGACATTGGATTATATATTGGTTGACCATCAACTCATTGAAATGGTGGCTAAAGTAGAGATAGAGGCAATGTGTCTCTCAGACCATGCCCCTGTTACATTGAAAATAGGATGGGGGAGGCGGTTGACAGGTGGTACAGGATGGAGGCTGAATGAGGCTCTCCTTCTGGACCAGGAGATTGATCACAAGATTGGGGAAGAGATTGAAAGATTTTTTCAGGAAAATGAGACAGGGGAGGTGTTGGTGGCTACAGTGTGGGAGTAAGGCCTATATAAGAGGTGTATTGATCGCGTCCGGGGCAAAAAAGAAAAGGGAAAGAAGGGAGAAACTTACTGGGCTGTTAAAAGAAATATTTGACCTGGAGCTGTTACATAAAAATAGAATAACAAAAGAGATAAGACAGAAGGTTATAAAAAAGAAAGAAGAATTAGAGATGGAAGAAGAGAGGAGAAGAGTTTTCAATAAAGTGGCAAGTGAAAGGTATAGATGGGGAGATAGACCAGGAAAATATTTAATGAGACCCTTGAGGAAAAAGAAAAACAGGAATTATATAGGAAAAATAAGAAATCCTAAGGGATAAATGGTTTATTCGACTAAAGAGATCGCTAGGGTGTTTAAGGAATATTATAGCAAGCTGTATAATATTACCGCCCAGGATTCAGTAAATAAAAGTGGAAATATGAGTAGAGAAAAAAGAAGGGTATATTTAAAAAATGCAGGACTACCGAAGCTAAGCGAAGAACAACTGGATTCCCTTGATTTAGAAATTACACAGTAGAAAATAAAAATAGCATTAAAAAGTACCATGACGGAGAAAAGCCTGGGCCCAGATGGTTATACCGTGAGGTATTATAAAAAATACAGCGAACTGTTAATACCTAAATTGAAGAAATATATGACCGCCCTGGGTGGGGAGATGGAGATGAGCCAAGAATCTTTACAGGCCCATGTGGTGCTTATCCAAAAGGAAGGGAAGGATGCTTCTCAGTGCTCTAGTTATAGACCAATTTCACTTTTAAACACAGACACTAAATTATATGCAAAGGTTTTAGCAAATAGGTTGAAAGATTTAATACCAGAGTGGATCCAAGGGGACCAGGTGGGATTAGTACCGGGGAGAGAAGGTAGAGACAATGGGTTGAGAACTCTGTTGCTTATTCAGAAAGTTAGGAAGGGGAAGGCTCCGATGGTGGTGCTTTCAATCGATGCAGAAAAGGCATTCGATAGAGTAGACTGGAGCTTTATGATGGACACTCTGGAGACATTAGGACTGGGAGTTAGAATGAGAGAGTGGATAGGTAAATTGTATAGAGAGCCCTCCGCGGTTATTTTGGTTAACGGAGTGAGGTCGGCACCTATTGGGATGGCAAATGGAACAAGACAGGGATGCCCACTGTCCCCATTGTTATATGTATTGACATCGGAACCTTTACTGGCAACTATTAGGAAAAATATGGACATAAAAGGAATACAGATAGGAGGAATTGAACACAAAGTGGCTGCCTTTGCGGACGACCTGCTGTTCTATGTGATAAACCCCAGGATAACACTCCCAAATTTAATGAAGAGTCTAAAGGATTATGGGGAGTTAGCAAATTTAAAAATCAACCCAACAAAAACTGAGATCTTAAATGTAAATCTACCAAATAGTGAAAAAGAAAAGATACAAAAAGAATTCCCTTTTATATGGAAAGATAGAGAGATAAAATATTTAGGGGTTAAACTCACTGCTTCACATATGGATTTGTATGAGATAAATTATATCTCACTTTTAAATGATATTAAGCAGGAACTAAAGAAATTGGGAGGAGGTAACCCGTCTTGGATAGGGTGCATAAATCTGATAAAAATGGTGATAGTACCTAAAATCCTATACAAATTCCAGATGATCCCAATTAAACTTCCGGAGGTTTTATTTAAGGTGATTAAAAAGATGCTAACAAGATATATTTGGAAAAATAAAAAACCCAGAATATCTTATGATTTGTTGAGTAGAAAAAAAGAGAAGGGAGGATTGGGAGTGCCAGATTGTAAGAGGTATTATAGAGCAGCGCTTCTTGCAAGATTCTATGACTGGACACACAACCCAGAGGGGAAAAGGTGGGTTAACATTGAAAACGAATTAAGTGGAGTTAATTTGAGTAAAATCATATGGGCACCAGCACAATATAGAGGATTAAAAGATACCACAAGTGTTTACACATTAAATGTTTTAAAGGTTTGGGATAAATTGCACAAGCTCATGAAATGGGATTTTAATTCACAATTAATGTCACTAAGGAACACAGAGTATTTTCCTCCAGGTAGGGAGGAAGCCACAGGAAAATGGTTTAAAAAGGAGGATATCCAATTGAGGGATGTCATGGAAGGGCAGGAATTGAGAACACTTAAGGATTTGAAAAAGGATAAAAGGGAACTTTTTATTAAGATAGACGAGTGGAGATATCACCAATTAAAACACTTTGTTAGGAGTCTTATGAAACCTTTGAGATCGAGAAAAGATTGGAACTTGTTTGAGAGGTTGTTGGAGTCACGTGGAGATGGGAAGCGGGCACGGCAAAAGTTTACAAGATTCTCACTGAGTTAAATACACACACAAAACCAATGTATATAGTAAAATGGGAAAGGGATTTGGGGATAGAGGTCGATGAAGACAAACAGAGAAAAATATATAGATTACCACATGAAAATGTAAGCATGAGAGAGGTGGAGGGTAACTATAAGTGTTTAACAAGATGGCACATTTCACCGAATGTTGAATATAAGATGTGTGGGGAGAATACATCAGAGTGTTGGCGGGGGTGTGGAAAGATAGGCACGTTATATTACATATGGTGGGAGTGCTCAAAGATTCAACATTTTTGGGAGACGGTGGTTTACTTAATTGGGAGAATCTCCGGGATAAAGATAGGATTGGATCCAAAGTCTATTACATAATACAGAGCTATCAGTGAACAAATACAAGGACTCGGGTATATGATACTATCTAAATGCGGCAAAGGGGTTGATACCTAAGTTTTGGCATAACTCAGAGGTGCTGAGAGAAGAGGATTGGGTGGAAAGAGTGAATCAGATATGCAGGATGGAGAAATTGTATTATATACAAGAAGACAAGATGGGGTTATATCATGGGAGGTGGAGAAAATGGGAAGATTTTGTGTCCGCAGTGAAAATATGAAGCAGTAGAGTGGGATAGGAGGAAGTACCTCTTACTAAGGAAAAGATGCCATGAAGAAATGCAGAGTGGGGCGTTTCTATTTAGGGGGGTAGGTTCCTGGGTGGGTAGGGGCATGGGATTGGGGGGGTAAGAGGAATAATGATAGAAAGGGATAAAAGGAATGATTTTGTATGGTATATGTGAGTAATGATGGAATATGTATTTTATATGGAAAATGAATAAATATTAAAAAAAAAAAGAAGAAGACGTCAATTGACAAAACGCGTTGGGCGTGGCCTAGTGGACATGACGTTGGAACGTTCCTCCCAGCTGTCGGCTGTGTGATCGCGGTGCAGGAGGTTCATCCCTTGGTTTTTCCCTCGTGGATGTGGCATTATAGAGGTGTCATTGCTGGTGTCGGCTGTGTGATCGCGGTGCAGGAGGTCCGTCCCTTGGTTTTTCCCTCGTGGATGTGGCATTATAGAGGTGTCATTGCTGGTGTCGGCTGTGAGATCGCGGTGCAGGAGGTCCGTCCCTTGGTTTTTCCCTCGTGGATGTGGCATTATAGAGGTGTCATTGCTGGTGTCGGCTGTGTGATCGCGGTGCAGGAGGTCCGTCCCTTGGTTTTTCCCTCGTGGATGTGGCATTATAGAGGTGTCATTGCTGGTGTCGGCTGTGTGATCGCGGTGCAGGAGGTCCATCCCTTGGTTTTTCCCTCGTGGATGTGGCATTATAGAGGTGTCATTGCTGGTGTCGGCTGGACACCTTCCTGGTGAGTGTTATACGTTACTAATAACATTTTACTGGTATTAAACGTCCTGCACCATCATATCTCTTCTGATTCCTCCAGCTTTGCCCATGTTATTGGAAGATCATTTGCTGCTTAGCTGTTCCATATGTGCTGATTGGATCACTATTGGTTGCTGATCCTCTACTGGGATATCCTGCAGATCATCACTCCCAGAGCAACATGCCATCATGCTGGTTTATAATATAATCAGCATATAGCTCTGGTGAGGGGATTCCCGTCATCTGGTGTTGGATTCGCACACGGGGGGGGGGGGGTTGTTTTCAAGATTGACATTAAGTTGTATTGGACTATCACGGTTATGGGGGCCGGACTTATGTTTATATTAATGAATTTATTTATATTCTTATTATTTATCCTTTCATTTTTTGTGAATAATTAGCGCACTTTTATTTGTACACTATTTTACCTTTTTTGGTTAGAGGTGCTGCTTATTATTTTATTTATTTTGAATTTTCTGTGGCGCTTCTTATATCTGCTACAAATATAAAAATGGCCTTTTTTGTCCTGCAGAAATATGCAGATTTCTGGTGATGATGATCTCTTTCTAAGTGGACTTGTCCTGTAAAAGCAATATTGCAGACTTGGAGTGATTGTAAGATGGAGCGCAACAAAACAGAAGCTTCCAGAATATCTGGTGGGGGAGGGGATGGGGTGTATGGGCCACATTGGTGGTATTTTGGGGTGTGAATTTTCTGGGGATGTGGTGGGAAGGCTTTTCTTCAGCAGGGACAGGGAAGTTGGTCAGAGTTGATGGGAAGATGGATGGAGCCAAATACAGGGCAATCTTAGAAGAAAACCTGTTAGAGTCTGCAGAAGACTTGAGACCGGGGCGGAGGTTCCCCTTCCAGCAGGACAACAACCCGAAACATCCAGCCAGAGCTACAATGGAATGGTTCCGATCAAAGCATCTTCATGTGTGTGTTAGAATGGCCCAGTCACAGTCCAGACCCAAATCCAATGGAGAAAATGTGGCCAGACCTGAGAATTGCTGTTCCCAGACGCCCTCCATCCAATCTGACAGACCTTGAGGGATTCTGCAAAGAAGAATGGGCAGAAATGTCCCTCTCTAGATGTGCAAAGAGACATCCCCAAAAAGACTTGCAGCTGGAATTGCAGCCAAAGGGGGTCCTTCAAAGTATTGACTCCGGGGGGCTGAATACACTTTTCACATATTTATTGGTCACAAATGTTGGAAACCATTTCTCATTTTCCTTCCACTTCACAATGATGATTTTCAGCTTTGTGCACCTGAGGAATGTACAGAACATACAACTTACGGGATTTGGCCTAGATCTTGTTCCATGGCAGACTCTATGTGAAGGGCAACCTGAAGCATTGCTCTGAGGAGAACCGTGGTTGTCCAAGAGTGGAGTGCGGTGGGGTGGAGGAGACGATGGACCATTTCTTGCTTCAGTGCCCCTTCAATATAGATGTCTACAAGCGGATGGGTGGGGCTCTGGGGATCCTTTTCCTTTCCTGCTTGAGTTATGCGGAGTGGTCTTACGGTGCCTTTCAGACTCACCGAGACTTTGATTTTGAGACACTTTTTCTAGTTAGCTTAGTAGTTCGTTACCACACGTGGAATGCACGGTGTCAGGTTTCTATTCGCAAAAAAGTCCTTCCTGTTGAGGTGGTGGTGCACAACATTCTGGGTGAGGTTGGGAAGATTTGGGGTCTTGAGAAGGATGGGTGGAGGCTGGATGCCTGAAAAAAGGCATGGAGGGATGTCATGTCCCTGTAGCTGCTGTCTGTCAGTCTCTGGGGGTGTGGCTTCTCTTTCTATCCTTTCAAGTCCCCTAGATTTTTGTAAAATCAGATTTTTGGAAAAATCCGGAATGTATGGGATCAATGTTTCATTGTTTCTTAGCCTGAGGGGGGGTTCGGGTCACATTCCTCAGTGGGGACGGGTCTGTTCATCTGACACAAACACAAAGTTATGTGTGACACCATAATACTTCATATCCTCCATAGGCCTGACACCATAATACTTCATACCGGACATAGGCCTGACACCATAATACTTCATACCGGACATAGGCCTGACACCATAATACTTCATATCAGACATAGGACTGACACCATAATACTTCATACCGGACATAGGCCTGACACCATAATACTTCATACCAGACATAGGCCTGACACCATAATACTTCATACCAGACATAGGCCTGACACCATAATACTCCATATCAGACATAGGCCTGACACCATAATACTTCATACCGGACATAGGCCTGACACCATAATACTCCATATCAGACGTAGGCCTGACACCATAATACTTCATATCAGACATAGGACTGACACCATAATACTTCATACCGGACATAGGCCTGACACCATAATACTTCATACCAGACATAGGCCTGACACCATAATACTTCATATCAGACATAGGACTGACACCATAATACTTCATACCGGACATAGGCCTGACACCATAATACTTCATACCAGACATAGACCTGACACCATAATACTTCATACCAGACATAGGCCTGACACCATAATACTTCATACCGGACATAGGCCTGACACCATAATACTCCATATCAGACATAGGCCTGACACCATAATACTGCATATCAGACATAGGCCTGACACCATAATACTTCATGTCAGACATAGGCCTGACACCATAATACTTCATATCAGAGATAGGCCTGACATCATTAAACTTCATATCAGAGATAGGCCTGACACCATAATACTTCATATCAGACATAGACCTGACATCATTAAACTTCATATCAGAGATAGGCCTGACATCATTAAACTTCATATCAGAGATAGGCCTGACACCATAATACTTCATATCAGACATAGACCTGACACCATAATACTTCATGTCAGACATAGGCCTGACACCATAATACTTCATGTCAGACATAGGCCTGACATCATTATACTTCATATCAGAGATAGGCCTGACACCATAATACTTCATATCAGACATAGGCCTGACACCATAATACTTCATATCAGAGATAGGTCTGACATCATAATACTCCATATCAGACATAGGCCTGACACCATAATACTTCATGTCAGACATAGGCCTGACACCATCATACTTCATATCAGCTTTTAATCAGAGTCTAACATGAAGTCAATGAACCTCCTGGGATATTGATCTGGTCAGGTAAGTTGCAGAGGGGGTTGTTCAACAGTTTCAGCTGCTTTGGTGTTCATGAAATGACCAACAGGTGCACTAGATGGGCAACAATGAGACAACCCCCAAAACAGGAATGGTTTTACAGGTGGAGGTAACTGACATTTTTTCCCTTATCTTTTTTGACTGTTTTTCACTCATTTTTCATTTGGCTAGAGTCAGTGTCACTCCTGGTAGCATAAGGCCATAGAGGTTGCACAGGCAGTCCAACTCCTCCAGGATGGCACATCAATACGTACCATTGCCAGAAGGTTTTCTGGGTCTCCCAGCACAGTCTCAAGAGCATGGAGGAGATTCCAGGAGACAGGCAGTTTCTTTAGGAGAGCTGGACAGGGCCATAGAAGGTCCTTAACCCATCAGCAGGACCGGTATCTGCTCCTTTGTGCAAGGAGGAACAGGATGAGCCCTGCCAGAGCCCTACAAAATGACCTCCAGCAGGCCACTGGTGTGAATGCCTCTGACCAAACAATCAGAAACAGACTTTCTGAGGATGACCTGAGGGCCCAACGTCCTCTAGGGGGCCCTGTGCTCACTGCCCGGCACCATAGAGCTGGATTGGCATTTGCCAATGAACCTCAGAATTGGCAGCTCTACCACTGGTGCCCTGTGCTTTTCACAGATGAGAGCAGGTTCCCCCTGAGCACACGTGACAGGTGTGAAAAGGTCTGGAGAAGCCATGGAGAATGTTCTGCTGCCTGTAACATGGTTCAGCATGACCGTTTTGGTGGTGGGTCAGTGATGATCTGGGGAGGCATATCCATGGAGGGACACACAGACCTCTACAGGCTAGACAATGGCACCCTGACTGCCATTAGGTATGGGGATGAAATCCTTGGACCTATTGTCAGACCCTACATTGGTGCAGTGGATCCTGGGTTCCTCCTGGTGCAGGGGGTCCTGGGTTCCTCCTGGTGCAGTGGGTCCTGGGTTCCTCCTGGTGCAGCGGGTCCTGGGTTCCTCCCGGTGCAGTGGATCCTGGGCTCCTCCTTGTGCACAACAATGCCTGGCCTCATGTGGGGAGAGTATGCAGGCAATTCCTGCAGGATGAAGGAATTGATACCATTGAATGGCCCCCACACTCTCCTGACCTAAATCCAATTGAACCCCTATGGGATGTCATGTTTCCGTCAATCTGATGTCGCCAGGTTGCACCTCAGACTGTCCAGGAGCTCAGTGATGCCCTGGTCCAGATCTGGGAGGAAATCCTCCAGGACACCATCTGTGGTCTCATTAGGAGCCTCCCCCGATGTTGTCAGGCATGCATACAAGCATGTGGGGGCCACACAGACTACTGAGGACCATTCTGAGTTGCTGCAATGACATTTCAGCAGAATGGACTCGCCTGCTGCATCATTTTTTCACTTGGATTTTTGAGGTGTCTTTGAATTCAGTCCTCTGTATGTCGATCATTTTCATTTCCATCAAACGATGGGACATCCTTACGTTTCTCACCCATCCCCCGTCCATGTCAGTATAGAGATCCAGTAGGAGATTTCTCCACATTGAGATCTGATGGGTTTTCAATGTCATCCTTTATTTTTTTTTAACAGTGTACCGGACATAGGCCTAGCTAGTGATGGGCCAAACAGCCCCGTGTTCGGTTCACAGTTGAACATTCAAACCTAATGAACGTTTGACCATGAACATCGGACATAATGCAAGTCTTTGGGACTTTTAAATTCAAAAGTGCCCTTTATGAAGGCTCATATGCCAGTTATTGGCCACAAAAGTGCGATGGGGACTCAGGGACTGCCCTGAGGGACATGAATCAGTGAAAAAACAATTCAAAAAGCACCGTTTTTAAAGGGTAAGTCATTTTTCATTGCTTAAAGTATAAAGAAATGAAAAATCCCTTTAAGTATCATTCCTGGGGGGGTCCGCCTAAAACTTCCCGCAAAGTTGCACATCTGTACAATGTATAGGACCTGCTGCAGCAACACTGACATTAAAAAAAAAGGTGCGGGTTCCCCCCTAATCCATACCTGACCCTTTAGGACTGCTAGGACTTTTAAGGGAAATCCCACCTCCCAAAAATGAGGGGAAAAGACACCAATAAATACACCAGACTTTTGAAAACATCAGTTTTTGACAAGACCTTTATATAGAAAAAAACAAAAAATAGTTCCATTGATGTAATCCATCATCAATCACAGCGTCCAGCATAGTCCTGATGACGACACCTCGCCAAAATTAAAAAAAAAGATGCCTGCCGACCCGTCTGCACCCACCGAACATTCACCGCAATATGACGCCAAAGTCACCTCTAGCTCCGCCCAATTGCTTATATCTGACCAGTAATTGTCAGACCTGTCATTGTGCGGTGAGTGCTCGGCGGGTGAGGATGGGTTGGCTGGCGTAGTTTTTTAAAATTCGGCGAATAGGTGTTATCGGGACAACGCTGGACACCACGCTTGACGATGGATTACATCGGTGGAATGCTTTTTTTACTTTTTTTTAAAAAAAAAGGGACACACTGATGCTAATGAGCCCATCTTCCAGCAGACCCCCACAACCACCAGCCAGGGTTGTTGGGAAAAGGCCTTTTTCCTATCACCATGGGGACAACATCCCTATGCCGAGGGTACGTGGATTGGTAAGCCTTAGGGAGAGGGGGCTGCTTGATCGTCCCTCCCCCTTTCCTGCCCTGCCAGGACTGTGCTCAGATCAAGGGTCTGGTAAGAATTTAGGGGGGACCCAAAGCATTCCCCCCATTTTTGGGGGGTGGGGTTCCCTTTAAAAGTCCTACCAGACCTAAGAGACCTGGTATGGCTTTTAGGGGGAACCCCATACATGAATTCTGTGGGGACCCTCTTAATCTTCCTACCAGATCTATAGGGCCTGGTTAGGATTAGGGGAGACCCCACAATGTTTATTTTTTTATGCAATTTTTGTTTTTTTTATTTTTTAACTATTACTATTTATTTATTTATTATTGGTTTTTTTTTTCATTCCATGGAGAGTATTCTCCCCTCTGTCATCGGCAGTGCCCAGCGATGCTCTGCATAAGGCGCAGTGTAAGCACCCTTATATAGTGTGGGCCATAGACTTAGCCATGAGCCATGATTGGCTAAAGTCACTGTGATTCTGCTCAATCATGGCTCTCACAGTGCATTGTGCTGTGGTCAGGTGCATTACATTGACCAATCATGGCTCTTACAATGCACTGTGAAAGCACAGTGCATTGTGGGGCGCCCAACTGGTGAACAATCCACCAAACGCCCTTACCATTCGGTGAACACATGAACGGCTGACATTCGACTCAAACATGAAGCCCAACACTACTCATGAGGAGCTGAAAATAGATTGAATCTATAGATGACCTAAACCGGCACATCTACCTGACAAATCCCCTGAGGTACTCTGCTCCCTATTCATTTCTATCACATTGAAGAAAAACGTCTCCAGACAACTAGAAATCCAGACAATGTTCTGCAGTGATATGCGCACTTAGCATTCTACATTGACTTATCTCAGCGCTCCCTGCTACAGAGGAAGATCTGCCAACAGTCACCAAGTCTTTATGTGACCATCATATACCCCACCAATGGGGATACCCAGTAACCATCACATACCCCACCTATGGGGAGACCCAGTGACCATCACATACCCCACCAATGGGGATACCCAGTAACCATCACATACCCCACCAATGGGGAGACCCAGTGACCATCACATACCCCACCAATGGGAATACCCAGTGACCATCACATATCCCACCAATGGGGAGACCCAATGACCATCACATACCCCACCAATGGGGAGACCCAGTAACCATCACATACCCCAGCAATGGGGATACCCAATGAACATCACATACCCCACCAATGGGGATACCCAGTGACCATCACATACCCCACCAATGGGGATACCCAGTGACCATCACATACCCCACCAATGGGGATACCCAGTGACCATCACATACCCCACCAATGGGGATACCCAGTGACCATCACATACCCCACAAATGGGGATATCCAATGACCATCGCATACCCCACCAATGGGGATACCCAGTGACCATCACATACCCCACAAATGGGGATACCCAGTGACCATCACATACCCCACCAATAGGGATACCCAGTGACCATCACATACCCCACAAATGGAGATACCCAGTGACCATCACATACCCCACAAATGGGGATACCCAGTGAAACTGCATAATACTAAAGAAGGGAAAACATTTACAGTCAAGTCTCTTGGTGAAGGTCTCTATTGAAGAAATGGTACCTAATTGAACCACCGGGGAACTTTCATGGACAACCACAGCCCATTAACACCTTGATCCTAAATAGAAGGTGGAAGGTAGTGCAGACCTCTTCTTTACATCTCTGACCCAGCCCCGGAATACCCCCTGCCCCTAGATCTGTCATTCTTATCCCCCAATAGTAAGCTGTGATCCTTTGATTCTTGGTTGATCCTTCTAATGACTCTTTTTATATCCAATGACTATTCTCAGGACCTCTTTTCTACATTTGGTTGTCTGTTGTAAGCATTTGTTTGTTCAAGTTTCTATTCCCACCAATACTCAGCTTCCACCCTCTACACCAGACCTCCCACTATCCCACTAGACGTCATTCCTAACATTGGCTTGTGATGGGGGTGTGGGTGAAACAGAACACACGCGGAGAGCAGTGGGACACACAAGGCTTTTATTGAGTGACTTGGAGGGCACACAATGAGTATAGCAAGGTTCTGGCAAAACAAAAGTTAAGTCCAGACCACAGGGTGGTACACATGACAAGGATCACCAAGTTCTGGTAGGCAACACGGGGGGATAGTTCATAGCACCATCTGGGTTCACAATATGGAGGCAGACTGGCAGGCAATGGGTTAAGTCCGAGTGGCACACAACAGGGAGCAGTCTCTGGCAGGCAATGGGTTAAGTCTGAGTGAAACACAACAGGGAGAAGTTGCTGGCAGGCAATGGGTTAAATCCGAATGGCACACAACAGGGTGGCAGAACTCGGACAGGCAAGGATTAAATCCAGGTTGGATCCTCAGCACAGGGGGTGGCACACAACAGGGCAGCAGAACTCAGGTGGGCAAAGATTAAGTCCAGGTTGGATCCTCAGCACAGGAGGTGGCACACAGTAGACAGGCAGAACTCGGGCAGGCAAGGATTAAGTCCAGGTTGGATCCTCAGAACAGGAGGTGGCACACAGTAGACAGGCAGAACTCGGGCAGGCAAGGATTAAGTCCAGGTTGGATCCTCAGCACAGGGGGTGGAACACAACAGGGTGGAAGGACTCTGGAAGGCAAGGATTAAGTCCAGGTTGGATCCTCAGCACAGGAGGTGGCACACAACAGGGTGGAAGGACTCTGGCGGGCAAGGATTAAGTCCAGGTTGGATCCTCAGCACAGGGGGTGGCACACAACAGGGTGGAAGGACTCTGGAAGGCAAGTATTAAGTCCAGGTTGGATCCTCAGCACAGGAGGTGGCACACAACAGGGTGGAAGGACTCTGGCGGGCAAGGATTAAGTCCAGGTTGGATCCTAAGCACAGGAGGTGGCACACAGCAAGGTGGCAGGACTCTGGGTGGAAGGATTAAGTCCAGATTGGATTCTTAGCACAGGAGGTTGCACACAGCAAGATGGCAAGACTCTGGCAGGCAAGGATTAAGTCCAGGTTGGATCCTCAGCACAGGGGGTGGCACACAACAGGGTGGAAGGACTCTGGCGGGCAAGGATTATGTCCAGGTTGGATCCTCAGCACAGGGGGTGACACCTAGCAGGCAGAGCAGAGAGGGTTAAGTCCTAGGCACAGGGTAGCAATTCAGGGACTCACCAGCCAGCAGTGGCTCCAGCAGAGGAAGTCTAGACAGATAGGCACCAACTCCTCACTGGTCTTCAGAGGGCTGTGTGTTGGCCGCAGCTGCAGGACCACACAGGCAATGTAGAACCACAAGTCCTAGTAGTGCACAAAGCAAAGCACAGTTCAATGCATCTCCTAGCGAGGCCTGCAGCCATGAGCTGCTCTTTCCATCCTGACTCAAACTCTCCCCATTCTCCCCCATAGGGCATTATATGGTCCATTCAATGTGACCAAGCCACCAGTGCAGACACATCTGATTTCTCACAGCCATAGGACACCATGCTGTCTGGGCCCCCTCAACCTCATCCGCCCAGCGGGGCACAGGACCTGCTAGATTTAATGAAGCAGACAGGCTGACTGCTGGACACACTGTGGAGTTCAACAAAACAACACAAAAATAAAATACTATTTCTGACCTCCGTCACATGGCTCTGACCACATGATTTGGACCTTTGATGCTGCGTACTCTCCTGATGGCCATGCTGAGTCTGACCTCGTCTGAGGGGAGAATAACTCTTCTATTCTGCATTGAAAGAATCCAGACCCACTCCGGGTTCCTCTTTATTGACACATTTGTCCATGAGTACCGGGCATTGTATAATCACATCCTTCAATGTAAAAGGGCTCAACGGCCCAAATAAAAGGCTCTCCCAATAGAGGGAAGCTCCTCCCCTCCAAAGTGACAAACTTTGCCTTGAAGAGACTCACCTTTGCAGTGCCTTCTAGTAGGTTGTTAGTAGATTTAGGTACATTTTGGGTTTTTGGCTCCTCTGTAGCCAGTGGAGTTTGATTGCTTTTGGCTGTTCTGGGTCCTGCTGGTTGCAGGCTCATCTACTTCCCCTGTTTAATAGTAGTTTCTAGAATATAGTGGGATGGGAGAGGCAGATCCTGGGCTGAATATACATACAGCCTCAGCCAATCCCAAGTAAAGGGGATGACCAGGAGGGGGCTGAGGTGTGTATAAATAGCCTGCGATGTGGAACAGCAAGCTTCCTGTTCAGGAAGAGAAGACCCAGCCTGAAGGGTTGATGCCCTTTCCAGGGCAGATTATCTGAAGCTTGCAGGAGTGTCATTGAGGTCCCAGCTCAGGGAGACGTGGGGGTCCTGTATAAAGCTGCAGGGGAACAGTCTGGAGAAAGTCTGCCTGAGGGATCACAGTACAAGGTCTGGCTGGAGGGACACAGTACAGGGTCTGGCAGGAGGGTCACAGTACAAGGTCTGGCAGGAGGGTCACAGTACGGGGTCTGGCTGGAGGATAACAGTACGGGTCTGGCTGGAGGGTCACAGTACGGGGTCTGGCTGGAGGGTCACAGTACTGGGTCTGGCTGGAGGGTCACAGTACGGGGTCTGGAAGGAGGGTCACAGTATGGGGTCTGGCAGGAGGGTCACAGTCCGGGGTCTGGCTGGAGGATCACAGTACGGGGTGTGGCTGGAGGGTCACAGCATGGAGTGTGGCTGGAGAGTGACAGCACGGGGTGTGGCTGGAGGGTCACAGTTCGGAGTCTGGCTGGAGGGTCACAGTATGGAGTGTGGCTGAAGGGTCACAGTACGGGGTCTGGCTGGAGGGTCCCAGTACGGGGTCTGGCTGGTACTGGAAGGAGACATCCATGTACACACAGGGACACAGTGAGTAGACACAATGACTGATGTTACCTAACCCTGGGAGGGATTGTTCCACAGTTTCTGGCTTAGGGCCCCTTCCATAGTGGGAGTCCCCTGAGCTGTATGCCCACTATCTCTTATCATAAGAGGTCCACCCTGAAGAGTTCAGCTTGTGGGGGGTGCAGTGTGGTGCGGCTACAATAATTCACATAGTCAGGTGCAATGGAAGACTTGTATGGAAAGAGCACATGTGAGAAGGTAAAGTGCAGCGCTAAAAGCAACACCAACAAAAGTGCTACTAAAGAGTTCATGTAATAACTGGAAGCTCCGCCCAGTGATGAAAGGGGGCCCCCAATCCAGAAATCACACACTATAGCTTCTCACCAGAAGGCAATGCCCCCTGCATACAACAGAAAGGTCACACAGCGTTTGAGTAGATGAGGATATGGCATCCAGCATGTCACCTTCTCCGGCTGATGTGGGGGGGTAAAAGCTTGTCTCCCAAATCCCTCCGAGGTAAGATACAAAATACATTTCCATAGCGTGAACCCGCAAGGTAGATAGAAGAGACACTCACAATATTGAAGAGGACAGCAGACGTGTCCAGCAATACAAAGCTCCCATGTGTGGTGCTCCTATGGGTTACTGCAGGTCAGGCATCGATCGCTATGCAATCACATTCCGCGTGACATAATGACGTCATCGTTGCAAGCCCTAGCTGACGCATTTAATCAGAGGTGATATTTCCCAGTATATGTATTATCCGTCATTTATGGGGTTGTATGTTTATGTGCTTTTAGTGCTGCACTTTACCTTTCCACTTGTCTGTTGAGTTTCTGTATCTGAACTCATAGTGCTGCAGCCTTTAGTTTATTACCCCAGCGCAGTGTTTGCCCCTTTCTTTTCCTATTGAAATAGCACAACCTGGTGTGGTGTGGTGGTTTGGCTGCCCAATGGGGTGCACTCACGGGTTCCAGTAATGTGAGAGCGGGGATCAGCCAGACTGACCGCGTCTGTAAAGAGATCAGAGTGCGGCCTGGCCGTCTCGTGTCCAAGATGGAGGATGTCCAAGGAGTTGTGACCCTACGCTTTCCCTCCTCATCAGGAATCTGTCCCTTACCTCTTGTACTGTCCCTAGTCTACCAACTCACAAAATACACACCAAACCTGGGAGCCAGGGCCTTAAATAGGCTCTGCCTGACCCAAGATGGCTGCTAGGGTCACATGGGGAGGCAGCATCCAATAGGATAGGTTCCTCACTGACCCAGAAAACCATAGAGGATCCTTGTTCTTCTTGGCTTCTGGTTGGGTACTGTCCCTACTCTAGGTCTGCACTACACTTCTACAAATCCAACACCCCTTCCTGTACTCATAAGTGTTCCCACATATATTTCTGTCCAATCTGTCAGAGAGAAAACGAGGAGTGCTGATAGCAATCACAGACCCCCTGACATTCAGACTCCTCCATATTGTTACCGATGAATCAGGAAGATCGATCATTCTGGTCTGTGAGATAAATAACCCTCAATGTACCATTGTGACCCGATATCTTCCCGACTCCCCACCGCTTTCCTTCCTGTACAAAGTATGGAAAAAAGTGCAGAAAATCAGGAGAGGCCATTACTCGTCTGTGCAGATTTCAGTGCCGTTCCAGGCGTCACCATGGACATCTCCGGCTCCTCCCCCACACATACCTGTCGACCGATGGCATGGAAATGCCTGAAAACTTCAAATAACCGCATTCCACCGACAGGTCCTACAGCATTTCTTCTAAGCCTCGCCTCACCTATTCATAGACTTGTTTATGGCAGATCAGATCTTTCTTCAACAGATGTCTAAGGCTGGCCATACATTAGACAATCTTCTTGTACAATTTTCCTTTAGATTTACCAAAACCATAGAATTTGAGGTCCGACCTAAACACTTCCAATTTGTATGCAATCAGGCCGGCCCTTGTACTACATAGTGTAAGGTCCATCTAAAGGAGATTGAAGAAGAAGATTGTATAATGTATGGCCAGACTAATTCGGGGATCCTAAATGGAAGGGGTGTGCTGTGTTGGGGGAGGGGGTTATGGGAAGGCTGGAGGAGTATATAAACTAGGATGGAGGGGGGGAGGGAGAATTTGATTATAACAGGGTAGACGGATCAGACCGGGGTCAGTCCCTATTGGTGGATGGAATGGGGAAAGATGGAGGAGGGATATGGCAGGTGATAAGACGGTTCCCATGTTACAAACAGGTGCCGGGCGCTGCATGCAGACTTCCACAAGTTCTCTGGTGTGGGCTTATTCCAACACATGTGCAGCAGATCGCAGCATTGCTATTTGTAGTCTCTGTCTGAAGCAGATCAAGTGTGGCCAAAACACCAGCCGCTTGGGCACCACATGCTGGACCACACATATGACGAGCCGCCATGCAACCCATTGGTAACAGCACCTGAAAGACCCACATCCGAAAACAGTGCAGACTTCTTCTTGGTCCTCACCTGGGATCTCTACCTCCTCTGTAATACATCCGGTCTTCTCAACAGCCTCCACTGAGAGGAGTGATGGTACAGCAATGGGGGCCACAGGTCCTGCACCCCATCTGATAGCAGTACACCACCTGATCATTTCAGCAGGAACATTTCACTACCCCATTTGCTGAACCGTGAAAAAAAATTCTGTCCCACCCAGCCACATATCCCACCCATCCACATGTCCCACCCATCCACATGCCCCACCCATCCACATGTCCCATACATCCACATGTCCCAGCCATCCACATGCCCCACCCGTCCACATGTCCCAGCCCATCCACATGTACCACCCATCCACATGTCTCACCCATCCACATGTCCCAGCCCATCCACATGTTCCACCCATCCACATGTCTCACCCATCCACATGTCCCATGGGCTCACTGACTCTGCAAAGCCTGCGTAAGGGCCCGAGGATTCGTGGTATCAAGGAGAAGGATCAGTACTGGTTTGCAACCCTTCTTGATCCACGTTACAAGGGTGAAGTTGCAGAGCTCCTCCAGTCTTCACAGAGGGAGCAGAGGATGAAACATCTTGAGGACGCCTTGAAAAAACATTTGTGTAGAACCTTTCCAGACAATGGGAGGTTACCATTTCCTGGACAACGTTTTTCTGGGGCTTCGTTCTGTCAAAGGAAGAGCGGTGGAGAAGGTGGCCGGCTGACCGATGCCTTCAAACAGTTCTATAGTTCTCAGTGCCCAGGGACTGTTAGGTTTAAGCACCCATCGGCAGGGTCTGCATCATATGGTGCAGGACTATCTAGGGGCAAGAGCAGACTTGGAGACCTTTCCAGCTGAACATCCACTGGGTTACTGGGTCTTGAGGATGGATCACTGGCCAGAACTTGCTCAATATGACATCGAGCTTCTGGCCAGTCCTGCATCCAGCGTGCTTTCCGAACAGACATTCAGTGCTGCTGGAGGTTCTGTGACGGATAAAAGAGTGCGTCTGTCCACAGACTCTGCTGACCAGCTGACATTTATCAACATGAATCAGTCCTGGATCAACAGCAACTATCTTGTCCCTGATGCTGATGTAACTGATCCCATTTGTTAGGGATCTGGGATCCCTTGAAGACTGCCTATGTTGCCTATCCTATTCCTCAGTCCTGATTATGGTCGCTTCCAACTATATGCTTGGTTTAGGGCCCCACCAACACTCAAGGCCCAATTTTTTGGCCCCCGTTTCACAGGTGCATGTCATTTCAATGTTTGTTTACCATATTTCTGTAATTGTTACCAATTTTTAACTGCGGGGCCCCTGCCTGTGCCCAGCAAGAGTGACTGTGAGGGGTTACAGTGTTCAGGCACCACCAACACCCAAGGCCCAAATTTATTTATTTTGTACCCCTTACTCATTCACAATTGGGGCAGGATCAGGGTGCCCCCTTATTTGAAGGAGTACCTTGATACTAATGAGCCCCCTGCCTGCAGACCCCCACAACCAGGGTTTTGGGGAAGAGGCCCTTGTCTCCATGCTGAGGGCATGTGGCCTGGTAAGGCCCAGGGAGGGGAGGGACACTTTTTCTTTCCCCCCTTTTAGGCCTTCCAGGCCTGTGCTCGGATTTTTGGGGGTGGGGTTCTCCTTAGAAGGCCTATCAGGTCTAAAGGGCCTGGTTTGGCTTTTAGGGGGAACCCCACGCACTTTAAAAAAAAATGTCACTGTGGGGTCCCCCCTAACCTTCCCACCGGACCTAAAGGGTCTGTTATTGATTAGGGGGACCCCACACAGCTTTTTTTTTTAAATATAAATGTCAGTCGTGCTGCAGCAGGTCCTATACTGTAACGGACACCCTGACGGCACCACTAGCACTCCACTGGTCAGGTGTGCCCAGAGCGCAGAGTCTAAGCCCCAGAGTACTTGTTCACCAGGGCTCCTGATGGTGGGGATGGACTTGGAGTACCCCGTGATCAGGTCGCGACTACTGAGTACACCCGTCAGTGGTAGGGGTGTTCGCCAGGGGCTCCAACAGGGGAGAGCCTGATATGAGGAGGTCGGGTGACCCCGATGGGATGGATGGATGGCTGAGCAAGTGCGAAGTCAGACAGGCCGAGTCGGTAACAGAGAGGACGGTATGGTACAAGACAGCGGGCAGAGAATAGTCGGGTCACACGCCAGGTCAGCAACAGCAGGTCAGATCTAATGGGGGGCATTCAGGAGAGAGGTCAGGCAAAGCAAGGGTCTGGGCAGGAGAAATCAGCAGGTCAAGAGCAATCCGGGTCAATAACTTACTAGGTACAGGTTCGCAGGATACAGGATACAGGTAAGACCAGAAGGCACTGAATGACAGCTCAGGGCCATTTAAATATCCCGCCCTGCGCTGTCATTGGTGCCACGCACGCGCCCGCGGTCCCTACTGCGCATGCGCGAACTCACTCACCGCGGTCGGCCAGGTCTCAGTGCCCGCATTCCAACACAGGGCGGTGCACTGCGCCTGCGCCGAGCCCATCGCGGCGGTGATCCCTGACATTGCCCCCCCTACGGCAACCTCTGGGTGCCCATCCGATCTCTCCACCACGGGTGGTCACAAAGAAACCTCCGGACAAGTCTGGGTGCATGGACATTATGGGATGGTTCCCAAGAATTGTCCTAAGGGCCATAGCCCTTCCATTTAATAAGAAATTGGGTCTGGCCCCCCCTTCTTCGGCACTTCAGGATTGTTTCCACCTCAAATTCCTCTTCTTCTTCGACCGTTATGGCCTCCGGGGGTCTGGATTCTCGTTCTGGGAAGACATTTGAGATTACTGGCTTCAGCAGGGACACATGGAAGACCGGGTGGATCTTGAGTGTCTCAGGGAGAACAAGTTCATAGGCCACTTCACTGACCATCCGCTTAACGCAAAAGGGGCCTATAAATTTAGGTCCCAACTTCTTTGAAGGGCATAGCATCTTTAAGTTGGACGTAGCCAGCCAAACGCTCTCTCCGGGCCGCAACACCAGATCTCCTCTTCGTTTCCTATTACATGCCTTTTTGTAGTCTTCTTGGGCCCGACTGATGGCTTCCTGTAGTTTCTTGTTGTTCGAAGAGAAAAATGTTAGTGCATCCTGTGTTGCTGGAACTGGGCATTCCGGGACCAAATCTGGGAGGAAGACAGGGTGAAACCCATAGTTGGAGAAGAACGAGGACTGCCCCGTTGCTCAATGGCAAGCGTGGTTGTACGCGAATTCCGCCAAAGGGAGAAGTGGTACCCAATCGTCCTGAGTGAATGATGTGTAACATCGCAAGTATTGCTCCAGGGTCTGATTGGTTCTTTCGGTCTGTCCATTAGTCTGAGGGTGGAATGCAGAGGAAAGGGGCAGTTTGATATCCAGGGCTTTGCACAGTGCCCTCCAGAATCTCGAGGTAAATTGAACCCCTCGGTCCGAGACGATGTCTTCAGGAACCCCATGCAGTCTTACAACTTCTCGAATGAATACTTGCGCCGTGTCGGCTGCCGATGGAGTCTTTCGTAATGGTATGAAATGGGCCATTTTGGATAAATGGTCCACGACCACGAGAATTGCTGTGTGGTCTAGTGAAGGTGGAAGTCGACTATAAAGTCCATTGAAATCTTCTGCCAAGGCCGTTCAGGAATGGGAAACGGATGCAGCAGACCCAAAGCCTTATTCCTTGAAGGCTTGTTCCTCTGGCAGGTGACACAGGAGCCCACGTAGCGCTTACAATCCTTGGCCATGTCTGGCCACCAGAAGGAGCGTCGGAGAAGCTCCAGGGTCTTGGCCTGGCCAAAATGTCCTGCTATCGGGTGGTCGTGGCAATGTCCCAAGACCAAGGTTCGGGCTTCTTCTGGCACCACAATCCGATCCTCTCTCCATAGGAGTCCCCCCTTGTTCTGGAGGGGCATCCCAACTGGGGTTGACATGGCTGTGGATGCTCCCATTATCCTGGAGCGAAGGTCCGTCTGGAGTGCCAAGAAGTTCCCTGCGGACAGAATAGTGTCGGGTACTGGGACCTCCTTGGTGTTCTCATACATGCGTGATAACGCATCCGGTTTCGTGTTCTTTGATCCCGGCCTGTACGTGATATGAAAATGGAACCTTGAAAAGAACAATGCCCATCTCGCTTGTCGTGGGCGTAAACGTTTGGCGGTCCTCAGGTATTCCAGGTTCTTGTGGTCTGTGAATATCAAGATGGGGTGTGAGGCACCTTCCAGCAGGTACCTCCATTCCTCTAATGCTGTCTTGATAGCCAGTAATTCTCGATCGCCAATATCGTAATTTTTCTCTGCAGGGGTAAGTTTCCGTGAAAAAAATGCTACCGGGTGGAGCAATTCCTTGGTGCCCTTTCGTTGGGATAGAATGGAACCTACCGCGTTCTCTGACGCATCTACCTCTAAGATGTAGGGTACGGAGGCATCAGGGTGACCCAGAATGGGTGCCGAGGTGAATAACTTCTTTAATGCTTCAAAAGCTTCCTATGCCTCTGGCGTCCATCTGAACCGGGTCCCAAGCTTGGTTAGCTGAGTGATGGGGGAGACTAGACCCGAAAAGTTTTTGGTGAACTTCCGGTAGAAATTTGCGAACCCGAAAAACCATTGGACGCCTTTCCTGTCCGTGGGTTCAGGCCAATCCAGGATCGCAGAGACTTTCTGAGGGTCCATTGCGACCCCCGCGGTGGAGATAATCAGGCCCAGAAATGTAATGCTGGACTGTTCAAAGCAACATTTATCTGCCTTAGCGTACAACCCATGCTGCCGCAACCGCCCCAACACCCTTGTTACATGTATCCTGTGCTCCCCCAGGGAAGATGAGAAAATCAAAATGTCGTCTAAGTAGACGATAACAAAGATATCCAGGAAGTCCCTAAAAATTTTGTTTACAAAGTGTTGAAAAGTGGCCGGTGCATTGCACAACCCGAAAGGCATGACCAGGTATTCAAAATGACCGAAACGGGTGCGGAAGGCCGTTTTGCTCTCCAACCTGCGTTCCCGTAGTCTATGGTCAATTTTAATGGTTAGTGCAATCAAGTCCTCTAATGTCTCAGGCACCTCCACCTGGGCGAGCTCGTCTTTCAGGGCCTCTGACAGGCCCATACGGAACTGATGCAATAGTGCAAACTCGTTCCAGCGTGTGTCCCCCATCCAACGCCTAAAATCAGAGGCGTATTCCTCGGCCGCTCGACGGCCTTGTCGGAGTGCGTATAATGTGGCTTCAGCCGAGGCTGCCCATTGTGGATCATCGTATAAGATGGCCATGGCGTTAAAAAAATTGCCAACCAAACCAAGATGTGGGTCATTGTTTCCCCTTAGTCGGTGGGCCCAGTCTTAGGGTTCACCCTGCAACAGGGAGATGACAAACCCCACCTTTACTGATTCCGTCAGAAAGGTCCGTGGTTTCAGTTCAAAATAGAGCAGGCAGGAGTCACGGAACGACCGGAAGCGTGTGCGGTCCCCGTGGAAGCGCTCTGGTAAGGGTACTCGGGGTTCTGCCACAGTGAGTGGTGTGGAAGACCCGGGAGCTGGCTCATGGGCTGCTACGGCCAGGGGTGCAGGAGCCGGGGCCTGTGAAACAGGGACAGGTATGGTGCAGGTCTGGAACCAGTTTTCAATCTGCAAACATCTGTCCTGTAACGCGTTTACAGCTTGCGTCAGGGTAGCCAGGTGTCTGCAAACTTCCTCCATCGGGGAGGGTCCTCCTCGAGGCTCAGTCATGGCCTTCTGGTACTGTAACGGACCGCCTGACGGCACCACTAGCACTCCACTGGTCAGGTGTCCCCAGAGCGTGGAATCTAAGCCCCAGAGTACTTGTTCACCAGGGCCCCTGATGGTGGGGATGGACTTGGAGTACCCCGAGACCAGGTCGTGACTACTGAGTACACCCGTCAGTGGTAGGGGTGTTTGCCAGGGGCTCCAACAGGGGAGAGCCTGATATGAGGAGGTCGGGTGACACCGATGGGATGGATGGATGGCTGAGCAAGTGCGAAGTCAGACAGGCCGAGTCGGTAACAGAGAGGACGGTACGGTACAAGGCAGCGGGCAGAGAATAGTCGGGTCACACGTCAGGTCAGCAACAGCAGGTCAGATGTAATGGGGGGCATTCAGGAGAGAGGTCAGGCAAAGCAAGGGTCTGGGCAGGAGAAATCAGCAGGTCAAGAACAATCCGGGTCAATAACTTACTAGGTACAGGTTCTCAGGATACAGGATACAGGTAAGACCAGAAGGCACTGAATGACAGCTCAGGGCCATTTAAATATCCTGCCCTGCGCTGTCAGTGGTGCCACGCGCGCGCGCGCGGTCCCTACTGCGCATGCGCAAACTCACTCACCGCGGTCGACCAGGTCCCAGTGCCCGCATTCCAACACAGGGTGGTGCACTGCGCCTGCGCCGAGCCCATCGCGGTAGTGATCCCTGACATATACATTGTACAGATGTGCAACTTTGCAGGGAGTTTATGGGGACCCCCCAGACATGATAATTACATTTTTCATTTTTTTATGATTCCTGTCCCTCAGGGCCATCCCCGAGTCACCATACCACTTCTGGGGCCAATAACTGGCATAAAAGCCTTCAGAATGGACACTTTTCCATTTACAAGTTCCAGTCCCATAGACTTGAATTGAGTTCGAAGTTTGCGGTTGAACTTTCGTCAAGTTGGAATGTTGGACCGCGAACCGAACAGGGGGGTGTTGGACCCGTCACTACTTATTACATGTCTGTGTCCTTCTGTAGAAGAATTCTTCTAGCTACGTGTCTCAGTCCCAGCCTCTCCCTGTGTAGGAATGTACACCTCGCCCCGTGTAGGAGTGTACAGAACGGGTCACATTGGATACGGAGTGTCAGAGACTTTCCCCGTCATTCTGTCTTCTGCTCTCAGCGATGGCGTCTTCTGATCTGAGGAAGGAGCTGGAATGTTCCGTCTGTCTGAACATTTATACAGATCCTGTAACCCTGACATGTGGACACAACTTCTGCTGGGTCTGTATTGGCCGTGTGTTGGATACACAGGAGGAGTCTGGAGGTTATTCCTGTCCTGAATGCAGAGAAGAGTTCCAGGAACGTCCTGCACTGAGGAGGAACATAACACAACGTAACATAGTGGAGAACTTCCAGTCTACCCATCCAGAGCAGGAGGAGTCCGGGGTCTTCTGTACTTACTGTATTCACACTCCTGTACCGGCTGTGAAATCCTGTCTGCTGTGTGAAGCTTCTCTGTGTGACAACCACCTGAGAGTCCACAGCAAGTCACCAGAACACATCCTATGTGACCCCACCACTTCCCTGAAGGACAGGAAATGCTCCATCCATAAGAAGATCCTGGAGTATTACTGCACCGAGGACTCCACCTGTATCTGCATGTCCTGCAGTTTGGCCGGAGAACATCGGGGACACCAGGTGAAGACTCTGGAGGAGGCCTTTGAGATGAAGAAGAAGAAACTGAGGAATGTTCTGCAGAAACTGATGACAGAGAGAGAGGAGATGGAGAAAAGAGTCCAGAGTCTGCAGGAACGCAGGAGGAAAGTACAAGGAAAAGCAGATGATGAAACCAAGAGAGTCACTGCCCTGTTCAGAGAGCTCAGGAGACGTCTGGAAGACCTGGAGAAGAGAGTCCTGAGGGACATCTCCGGGTGGGCAGAGCGGGTCTCCCATCCCATGTTGGATTATATTCGGGATCTGGAAATAAAGAAGGAGGAGCTGTCCAGGAAGATGAGGGACATTGAGAAGCTGTGTAACATGACGGATCCACTGACTGTCCTACAGGAATCAGACACAGGTGACTTGTGTGATACTGAGGATGGAGATGATGAGGACAGAGAGAGACATGAGAACCTCCTCCATGATGGAGGGGATGGGGATGTGGGGGGGATCTCACACACATTACACACGGGTTTATCTGATATCATGTCTGGGGTCAATGTACAGAAATGTACAGGCACACATGTCTCTCCACATTCTACTACAAAGGGCAAAGGTCCCATCAATGGTCCACCATCCAGGAAACGCCTCAAACCCTCCCCTACTGGAGGACCAAATATTGGGGCTGTACAGCAAACATGGGGGGTGTCGGGGGTTACAGACATATTACTGGATGTGAGGACAGCTGGTAATAATCTACATATATCAGATGACGGGAAAACTGCTTCCTGGTCATCACATCAGAATCGGCCAGAAACACCAGAGAGGTTCCAGGGTTATCCTCAGGTGATGAGCAGTCAGAGCTTCTCCTCCGGGAGACATTACTGGGAAGTGGATGTCGGGGGGGCAGATCACTGGAGAGTCGGGATGTGTTACCCCAATATAGACAGGAGAGGAGGTCAGTCACGGATTGGATATAATAAGAAGTCCTGGGGCTTGGAGAGGTGGGGGTGGTTGGGGGGTAATCAGTACTCAGTGATATATGACAGGAAGAAGACCCCATTCCCCGGCGGTGTCTCCAGTACCAGAGTCAGGATAGATCTGGATTATGAGGCCGGGCGGATCTCCTTCTATGATCTGTGTGACCCGATCCGACACCTCCACACCTTCACCACCACCTTCACTCAGCCCCTCCATGTCGGGGTATGGGTATGGGGAGGTTGTATAAAGATATGTGGGAGGAGATAGAAGTGAGAGATCCGCCCAGAGACATCACAAGGGGGATGATCTGATTGGTGATTGGTGCAATACTCAGCCAATAGGAGGAAGGGCAGGAAACAGGAGTGATTTGTGGAGAAAGCTGCAGGTTACGGGGCCGTCATCTTCATCCTAAACCTCACTTCACTCCCTAGTGTGTCACTGACCAGGAACAAGCATGCAGGAGGTCCGAGTGTTCCGCCTTTACTGGATGCATGCTTGTCACACTTATTTTTGACAGTGGCAATAAAATGACAATTAAAAAATGAGGGGGTTTATTTGAAGTTTCAAAATGACAGTTATTTTTATTAAGTTGAAAAATTACAGGTTTTTTGACAGTGGCAAAATATGGGTTATTTTTGACAATTAAAAATTAGGTTTTTTTTGTCGGTTGCAATATGACAGTTACAGTGCGGCAAAAAAGTTGTGTTTCTACCAAACAGTTCTATTTTGGTTTCATCTGACCATATGACATTCTCCCAATCCTCTTCTGGATCATCCAAATGCTCTCTAGCAAACTTCAGACGGGCCCCGGACATGTACTGGCTTAAGCAGGGGGCCACGTCTGGCACTGCAGGATCTGAGTCCCTGGTGGCGTAGTGTGTTACTGATGGTAGTCTTTGTTACGTTGGTCCCAGCTCTCTGCAGGTCACTCACTAGGTCCCCCCATGTGGTCCTGGGATTTTTGCTCACCGTTCTTGTGATCATTTTGACCCCACGGGGTGAAATCTTGCGTGGAGCCCCAGATCGAGGGAGATTATCAGTGGTCTTGTATGTCTTCCATTTTCTAATTATTGCTCCCACAGTTGATTTGTTCACACCGAGCTGCTTGCCTATTGCAGATTCAGTCTTCCCAGCCTGGTGCAGGTCTACAATTTTGTTTCTGGTGTCCTTCGACAGCTCTTTGGTCTTCACCATAGTGGAGTTTGGAGTGTGACTGTTTGAGGTTGTGGACAGGTGTCTTTTATACTGATAACAAGTTCAAACAGTTGCCTTTGATACAGGTAATGAGTGCAGGACAGAGGAGCCTCTTAAAGAAGAAGGTCCAGGTCTGTGAGAGCCAGAAATCTTGCTTGTTTGTAGGAGACCAAATACTTATTTTCCACCATAATTTGCAAATAAATTCTTTCCAGATCAGCCAATGAGATTGTCTGGATTTGTTTTCTCATTTTGTCTCTCATAGTTGAGGTCTCCCTATGATGCCAATTACAGGCCTCTCTCATCTTTGTAAGTGGAAGAACTTGCACAATTGGTGGGGACTAAATACTTTTTTGCCCCCCTGTATATTTGACAGTGGCAAAAAAATGACAATTGAAAAATTAGTTTTTTTTTTAACATTTTAAAAATGACTTTTTTGTCAGTTAAGATTTTATTTTTGAAAAACAACAGTTATATTTCAGAGTAGAACAATTAGTTATTTTTGACAGTGGAAAACAAGGCAATTGAAAAATGAGGGTTTTTTTGACAGTTGAAAAATTTGTTGAAAAAAAAAGTCAAAAATAACTGTCATTTTTCAACTGACGAAAAATAACTAATTTTTTTTAAATTACAAAAAAACAAATCATTTTTTAGATGTCAAAAAAACCTGTCATTTTTCAACTGTCAAAAAACCCTTCTTTTTTATATGTGATTTTTTTTTTCACTGTCAAAAATGATCTGCATTTTATTGCCAAAACTGTCATTTTTCAACTGTCAAATATAACTGTCGTTTTTCGACTGTTAAAAATAACTGCCAATTTTAAACTGACAAAAAATAACTAATTTTTCAACTGTAAAAAAAACCTCATTTTTCAATTGGCATTTTTTTCCACAGTCAAAAATTACTTGTAATTTTTTGCTACTGTAAAAAATTAACTGTCATTTTCAACTGTCAAAAAAAGCCTCTCTGTTTTTAAATGTGATTTTTTTTTCTATGTCAAAAATGATCTGCATTTTATTGCCACTCTAAAAAAAGCTGTCATTTTCCAACTGTCAAATATAACTGTCAAATGTAATTTTTCAACTGTAAAAAAAAAAAAAAAAATTTTTAATGACAAAAAATAACTGTCATTTTTCAACTATCAAGAAACCCTCATTTTTCAACTGTCATTTTTTCCACTGTCAAAAATTACCTGTCATTTTCAACTGTCGAAAAAAACCTAATTTTTCAACTGTCATTTTATTGCCACTGACAAAAAAACTCTGTCATTTCTTGGCAAAATAAAAATATAACTGTCATTTTTCAACTATGAAAAACACTAATTTTTCAATTGCCATTTTTTCCACTGTAAAAAAATTAACTGTCATTTTCAAATGTCAAATATAACTCATTTTTCTACTGACAAAAAATAACATTTTTCGGAATCCATTGGCTTTTTATGAAACTTGCTCTCCAGAAATGTGGAATTACAGATTGGATGTTATCAGCCATCCTCTCCCATTATTCCAACCCCTCTGTCACAGTTGTAACTGACGGCTCCCTCTCACAACCCTTCCACATATCTAATGGCACCAGGCAGGGCTGCCCCTTATCTCCCATACCTTCCACCTTAGTAATTGAACCCCCGGCATCCAAACTCAGAGACGACCCAACATTCACAGGTATTACTCATCATAACCCGGAACATAAAATCTGCCTCTTCATGGAGGATATCATCCTAATGGTTACCAATCCTTATAAATCTCTCCAATCGATACGCACTCATCTCCACAACTACTCAGAAGTCTCCGACTATGAGCTCAACGAACCAAAATCCTCCATATTAAACCTTTATACTCCTCCTAGGATCCAAAATATGCTGACCAAACATTTCCCTTTCTCCTGGGAACACCATAGCACCCCTTGTTTGGGAACCAAACTCACCACCACAACTAACCAATTATATGACGCCAATCACAAACTGCTCCTTGAATCCCTCCCACAGGAACTCAGACAACTACATACACCCACATTATCCACAATGGGTAGAATAGCACCCCTAAAAATGTGTATATTACCTAAAATACTTTACATATTCCGTACTCTTCCAACTCCAGTCCCCAACGCCTTCTTCTCCAAACTCCAAGCGATACTAAACAAATTCACGTGGAACTCAATAAAACCTAGGTGCACGACAAATTTACTAATAAGACCTTCCTCCGGGGGAGGAGCAGGTCTCCCACATGTAAAATCTTACAACGCCACGCTCCTAGACCAGCTCTTCTTTTGGTGGCATCCTACTAAAGATAAAACGTGGACCTACATGGAAAGTCCTCCACAACTTCCGCATACTCCTGACAACTTATTGTTCCCACCTCTAAATACCCGAACTCACCTACTACCCCACCATCCGTGTATAAAAGCCTCCTTCAGGCCTGGTATGACCTTTTATCCTCCAATCACCCAGAAAATGAAACAAAAAGAATTCCTACTCCAACCTCCACCCTACACTTCATCATTCCCTCTCTAATCCTGACACAATGGGAAAATCGAGGAATATCTCATATTCCAGACTTATACATAGACCACAGACTAGAATCCTTCCCTACTCTCCAAAAACAATTCCACCTCCCTGACAATGAAAACTTCCCGTCCATAAGAGACGCCCACTCCTCACGTACAATAGACTTACCTCTAGAACTAACAATCCCCTCCACCGCGTACCTCTTCTTCCACAGAACGCAGAATCCGAAGAAAGGAATCTCCACCTTTTATACCATTATAACTAAAACTCAGTTCACCATAAACACCACTTCCCTGACTGGGGAAAATCCTTCTCCAACCGGAGTCTCCACACACTTGGGGGAAAACCTTCAACATCACCTACAGAGCCTCTAAATGTATCTCCCACTGGGAGTCATACATGAAGATCTTACATCAGTGGTATCTAACGCCTGTTAGCCACATGCCACCCAGCCACTGTAGAAATACGGCGGCAGGGCGGCAGGGCTGGGCAAAACCATGTTTTAAAATGTGTGTTTTCAAAACAGGTAGAGGGTGCGCGCGAGGCGCGCCGCCGCCCTACCTGTCCCGCCGATCACAGTCGCCGGGTCACAGCCGGCCGTGTCCCGCCGATTAGCGGCAATCACTGACAGAGAGGAGGGCTGCAGTAGCTCTGCTTTCTGTCAGTTCCCTGACAGCTCCTGACAAGCTGAGCCGGAGAGAAGAGTTTATCTGTCTGGATCAGTGTGTCTCTGTGCAGTACACCCCCCCGCCCCGCCCCCTAGTAAAACACTCCCCCTCACACAGTTAACCCTTTCACTGAATAATAAACTTAACCCCTTCCTCCCCAGTGCCATTAGTACAGTGTCAGTGTTTTTTTTTTGCACTGATCACTGTATTGGTGTCACTGGGGATGTCAGTGACCCCAAGTCAGTACCTCCCAATGTCAGAATGTCCCCCGCAGTCCCACCATAAGTTGCTGATCACCGCCATAAGTCACTGATCGCCGCCATAAGTCACTGATCGTCGCCATAAGTCGCTTATCGCCGCCATAAGTCACTGATCGTCGCCATAAGTCGCTGATCGCCGCCATAAGTCACTGATCGCCGCCATTAGTCGCTGATCATCGCCATAAGTCACTGATCGCCGCCATAAGTCACTGATCGCCGCCATTAGTCGCTGATCGCCGCCATAAGTTGCTGATCGCCGCCATTAGTCGCTGATCGTCGCCATAAGTCACTGATCGCCGCCATTAGTCGCTGATCGTCGCCATAAGTCACTGATCGCTGCCATAAGTAACTTATTGCAGCCATAAGTCGCTGATCGCCACCATAAGTCTCTGATCGCCGCCATAAGTCGCTGATCGCCGCCATTATTAGTATAAAGAAACCTAAAAATCCCAGTATCTTTGCCGCCATTTGTAAACGCCATAACTTTCACGTAAACCAATTAATTTACACGTATTGGGTTTTTTGTAGCAAAGACATGTCGCAGAATGCATTTTGGCAGAAATTTATGACTAAATTTGATTTTTTTTTTTACATTTTTTTTTACTGGACATGTTTTATAGCAGAAAGTCCAAAATATTGTTTTTTTTCCTCCAAATTGTCAGCCTTTTTTTTTATAGCGCAAAAAATAAAAACTGCACAGGTGATCAAATACCACCAAAAGAAAGCTCTATTTGTGGGGAAAAAAAGGATGTAAATTTCATTTATGCACCATATTGCATGACCGCGCAATTGTCCGTTAAACTAGCGCAGCGCTGTATAGCAAAACAATGGCGTAAATTGCAGTATCTCTCCCATAGTTTGTATCTCTATAACTGTCACACAAAGCAATCAATATACACTTATTGGGATTTTTGTTACCATAAACATGGAGCAGAATATATTTTGGTCTAAATTTATAACTAATTTTGAGTTTATTATATATTTTTTATAGCTGAAAGTAAAAAATATTGTTTTTCTTCAAAATTTTTGGCCTTTTTTTGTTTATAGCGTGAAAAATAAAAAGCGCACGGGTGATCAAATGCCACGAAAAGAAAGTTCTATGTGTGTGAAAAAAAGGACATAAATTTTGTTTGGGTGCAGCATTGCATGACCGCGCAATTATCAGTTGAATTAGTGCAGCACAGTGTAGCAAAAAGAGGCGTGGTCATTAAGGGGGGTAAATGCTCAGGAGGGGGAGGGGTTAAACTCACCCTTTACTACTCCCAACACTCACCCAAGTGCTGGAGACATTGCGGAGAAATAGGAACAATCCTCCATATACTCTGGGCATTTAAATCTTTCAAATCGTAGTCTTCCGACTAATCTCCTCTACATCTGGAGTCCAGACAACTCCAAATCCAGCCTCAGCCCTCCTTCACACAGGAATAGACGACTTTCCCCCAGACTCTCGTACAATCAGAGTCCATACACTAGCAGTGGCAAAAATAAATATCACTAAGTTATGGAAATCCACCCCATCCCCCTCGTTCTCAGCCCTTATTACTGGACTCAATCTCCATTGTGAGATGGAAAGGAGAACAGCAATCCACAATTCCTCATATCATGAATTCCAAACTCAATGGTCTCGGTGTCTCCAAGACCCTCACTGCTCCGCTAATTGACACCCCAGAGGAGAGGCAACAGCCCGGTGACCCTCAGGGAGATGACAAAGAAGAGGAAAGCTGAGAGGCAACTCCTCCCCTCGGGGGGATCCCAGCCATCCCCAACATGGTGGCGGCAGCAGCTCAGGATCCTCCTCCTCTCACTCAGCACACAGCTTCTCCTGTGTCACCTTGTTAAGCAGGTGTCAGCGCTCTCTCCTCCTACAGCCGGTCTCCTCTGCGTAGAATGACAGATGTGAGACCACAGCATGCTGGGACAGATTCTCCCACTAATACTTCCCATTCTGCAAGTCATTTCTCCCATCCAATGGGTAAGTCTCCTCCTACTAGTCCGCCTATTTCTCATCCATTCATGAAGGAGACATCATCCATACCGTCACCTATCATTCACTCTGCAACCAATCAGAGATGAAGGTTCTCCACCACAGATCTGGGAGACTCCGCCCCTTCCTTTACCACCCTAGTAGACACACCCATCATCAAAGGGATGAAGAAAGAGATTGGCTGAACCATGGTGGCCCTGATTTACTATTGTGGCTGGGCGCATTTCCGTGGGCGAACGTCTACTTTTACCCGCTAAGAGATTTACTAAAGAGAAGCGCCAACAAGTAGACGCCAAATGGGATTTACTGACCAGACGCAGCCCAGGAATCACACCCAAAAAGCAGACTTGTAAGAGGCGTGGCTAACCCCATGAAAGATCACTGCAGAGACGTTCACACTGAAATCTGCTTTCACAAATATCCCGACTTCACTGTAAACAATATCTGACATTTCCAAAAATGTGTAAAATGTGTAAAAAATAGTTTATTTAAAGCGAGTTGTGAGAGTAAAGAACTGGAGGCTTTTCCATGGTCTATGACCAGATAGAACTGAGCATGTGCAGAACACGGTAGACGTCCTCTGTGGGCGCTTGTTTTGTAGACGCTCTTCAATAGTAAATCTCTGTGTGGAGTCCTCTGACAGACGGCGATCGGTCAAGTCTCCTGTGTGTGGAGTCCTCTGACAGACGGCGATCGGTCGCGTCTCCTGTATGTGGAGTCCTCTGACAGACGGCGATCGGTCAAGTCTCCTGTGTGTGGAGTCCTCTGACAGACGACGATCGGTCACGTCTCCTGTGTGTGGAGTCCTCTGACAGACGACGATCGGTCACGTCTCCTGTGTGTGACAAACAGCTGAATGTAAAAATAAAGGTCTGCAATAAAAAAAACCTGCGTGGGGTCCCCCCTCCCATCCATACCAAGCCCTTCCGGTCTGGTATGGATATTAAGGGGGAACTCCACACCAAAATTAAAGAAAAAACAGCGTGGGGTCCCCCAAAATCCATACCAGACCCTTATCTGAGCATGCAGCCCGGCAGGTCAGAAAATGGGGGGGCGAGACAAGCGAGCACCCCCCCTGAACCATACCAGGCCACATGCCCTCAACATGCGGGGGGAGCTTTGGGGCAGGGGGGCTCCCCCACCAAAGCACCTTGTCCCCATGTTGATGAGGACAAGGGCCTCTTCCCCACAACCCTGGCCGGTGGTTGTGGGGGTCTGCGGGTGGGGGGCTTATCAGAATCTGGAAGCCTCTTTAACAAGGGCCCCCCCCCTACATGAATGAGTATGGGGTACATGGTACCGCTACTCATTCACAAAAAACAAAGTGTAGTATAAAAACACAGTACAGGGTCTCTGACAAGTCCTTTAATAAAACAATGTCCCCCGAAGTAGATCCAATGTCAATCACGGTGTCACGGCGGCGACCCAGAAAAAGAAAAAACAAAAACGTTCCGCTCCCGACTGAGGCGACCAGCCTTATGTAGTCAGTCTCACTGACAGCTCTTAAATGGGTAAGGGGCGGGGCCAGCTGGGGAAATCATTGATGGGGCGGGGTCACTAAGATGATGTCCCCAGCTGGCCCCGCCCCTTACCTATATAAGAAATGTCACCCTGGCTCACTGCATAAGGCTGGTAGCCTCCGTCGGGAGCGGAACGGTTTTTTCTTTTTTCGGGTCGTCGCCGTGATTGACGTTGGATCTACTTCGGGGGACATTGTTTTATTAAAGGACTTGTCAGAGACCCTGTACTGCGGTTTTACACTACACTTTATTTTTTTGTGAATGAGTAGCGGTACCGTGTACCCCATACTCATCTACATGGGGGGGGGGCGGTATCTGGGTGCCCCCTTGTTAAAGGGGGCTTCCAGATTCTGATAATCCCCCCACCCACAGACCCCCACAACCACCGGCCAGGGTTGTGGGGAAGAGACCCTTGTCCCCATCAACATGGGGACAATGTGCTTTGGGGGGGAGCCCTCCTGCCCCAAAGCACCCCCCCATGTTGAGGGCATGTGGCCTGGTATTGTTCAGGGGGGTGCTCACTTGTCTCGCCCCCCCTTTCCTGACCTGCCGGGCTGCATGCTCGGATAAGGGTCTGGTATGGATTTTGGGGGGACCCAAAATTTTTTTTTTTTACTATGGTGCCAGTTTGTAAATGTAATTCTGTCTTTTTTGGGTCTTCACTATAGCTCAGAAATTCCGCTGTCACCTCCCCCCACTAAAGGAGAAAGTTTGGAGTTTATTTCCTGAAAGGTAACAAGTTGACTTTTAGTTATTATAATGAAGAGATTTTCCTGTAACTTCGGGGAAAGTGACAGCTGAGCGCGCCATTAGCATTGAGGAATCAGCCGACATACACTTCATATTGTCAACCAAATTATTCCAACAAACCCACCAATTAATTTTAAGGGTTTGGCATTTGTACCCCAAATATGACGTTCCCCGAGGCGTTGGGACATCGAGGTACGCCTGTATTAGTATTGTAATCCTTTGTATTGGGATACATACAACCAACATACATGTGAATTGGTAACATAGCACAACATTTATGTCACATGTGAGATATCTGGCTGGTTACACTGACCTTGCCCAGGGACTTCGGGTGGATTCACACCACAGAAATACAGGCAGGATTAGTGTCACAGCTCCGTGGATTAGTGGTTAGCACTGCTGCCTCACAACGCTAGGGGTGTCGGTGTGAATCCCAACCACAGCAATGACTTTGCATGATCTCCGTGTGACTACCCTAACATACATGTGCTGGTGGCAGCATCTCTGCTTTCTGTGTAATGATCCCTAGAATGTGAATTAGAATGAGGCCTTGTCTGTCCAATCACCTTCAATTCTTCACCTAATGTGAATGTCACACGATGGGATGAGATAAGGGCCAGGACTAATCATTGATTGGATAATGCTGGTTTACTCCGCCCCCTTTTGGGAAGGTTTGTCACACCAAGAGAAGAGTGAGCGAGAGAGAGAAAAGGATAAAAAAAAAAATAATAATAAAATAATGGCATGGAGTCCCCCCCCCAAATCCATAACAGACCCTTATCCCAGCATGCAGATACCGCACGCCTTCAAAGATGTATTTCCTTTGTTGAATTGCCTGCTTGGTTCACACTCGATGCAATTTAAATTGTGCTTTTTGTTGGCAATTTCACCGTGTTTTCTGTAGATTTACCAATGAGTTATTGAATTTTCAATTGTGTTTTGCATTGCGGTTTCTATTGTAGTCTATATGTGAAATCGCTACAAAATGCTGAAAAAGTTAGACAAGAACTACTTTGAAATTGTGCTGCAGCAAATCGCTTACGTTAAGACACTCCCATCCACATTCATTAGATCGGATATCAGGTACAATTTCATTTCCCAAATCACACCTGAAATCGTGCACCCTGGATGCAACTTGGCATGCAATTTGCATGGTATGCGACTTGCAAATCATATGCCAAGTCACAACCTATTGTCTGCTATTAGAGCGGTCACATGGGTGCGTTTCCAACACTGATTTCTTTAGTAGTACATGTACTACTTTTGTGGCGATTTGCATAGATATCGGTGTCAGATGTCTTGCAAGTCGCAAGGAAATCGACATCTTAACTGAACGTCGCACAATTTCTAAATCGGCTTTGATGTGACCGCGGTGTAAGGCCTTTTTATGTTTGATTTCCTGAGTGTTTTCCGATTTATGGGAAATGCCGCATACTAGCAAAAGTGAATTGACATTTTCAGTATTGCATGTGAGATGTGGTCATGTGACTGCCTTAACTCATGCGATAATCTGGAGTGAATTGTGCCCATAGGGCCAAGAGATATTACCAATAGGGTTCCCTTCACATCCCTGTTCAATGTTCTGTTATATGCTGCACAGGTACACGTCACTGTGGCTTTCTTTCTGACTCTGATTTGTGGGGCCTGTATACCAAGGGTTACCGCAGGTGGGAAGAGGATTCATCAGGTGCAACACTTTCTCCGACCAAATGAATGACAGTGGTGGGTGTGGCCTATGTTATATAAAGAGTTGCAGTAGTGGGTGTGGCCTACCTTATATAAAGAGTTGCAGTGGTGGGTGTGGCCTACCTTATATAAAGAGATGTAGTAGTGGCTGATTTTGCCTTGTACAGGCCACATTATTTCTGCAAGTTCTTGTCTGTGGTGGTTTGGGGGGGAGGAAGAGATATTGTGGTGAATTGCCCCAGGCCACACTTAATGTTGCTGTCCAAATAAATGTGAATGTGTATTTGATCAATAAACATTTGGACTATGTATTTTTTGGGGGGATTATTTCATGTACTAGTTGAATGTAGCACAGTGGCTAAATGGTTAGCACTTCCACTGGGCAGTACTAGGGGCGTTGGCTCGAATCCCAACCATGGCACCTCCTGCCTGGAGTTTGCATGTTCTCCCTGTGCCTGTGTGTTTCCTCCCAGTCTAAAGACATGCTGGTAGGTTAATTGGATCCTGTCAAAATTGTCCCTAGTATATGAATGTAAGTTAGGGCCCTTAGATAGTACGCCCTGTCTTGGAAATTCGCTTTAACGAATTTCTCCTTACCGTGAGTACTCGCAGTTGGATGCGCAGAAATCCCCCATAAAGCTGTGCGAATCTCGCTTACCACGACTGCAGCCAAACTACACGATTCCTGCCCATCCAAATACTTTGGTTCTGTTGAATTTGTGGGTGATTGGAGCTCCGTTACCCTAGAATGATCACACGACACTCTAAGGCTGGTTGCAATCCACATAAGGGCCGGCTTTAGGCTCAGCTCTCTGTTTTATTAAGAATACACACATGCCCCCCACATGAATAAAGTCAATCCCTCCCACCGAACAATACAATGGGGATTGCTTATACAGAGGATGTACATTCCAATTGGAGCATAGCCTTTCCTATTATCTATCACTGGTCCTCCCCCATGAGTCTTCTGAGGTCAGCAGACTTCCTCCCCTTCCCCCCTATGAGCCATCTGAGGTCATATTTCCTGTCCTACTAGCTTCTATTGGTATGTAAAATTCTCTGCACAAGCACTCCCTAAAAATATCAGTCTGTACCTGGATGGGCCCGATACGATCTTTATTAAAACACATCCATCCCAGATACAGTTCAGATTAGTAATGGGTTGTAAGATATGCATAAGCCTACACGTGGAGTTCACACCGCTTGCGCATTGCGTTATGAAGCCCACGTGGTACCATGCTGCTGATATGTGGATACAGGCCCACGGTCTACTGACAGCAGCATTCGCATGGAATGCCGTGGTGGTATACACGCCGGTCTATAAGCGCAGATCTGCCATCTCATCCATTACCAAGCTGAGTACTGTAATACATACATTGTACATGCGCATGGCCCAATTGCAGCCTTCAGAGCTTTAATTAAGCCACACGAGAGACATATGAATAACACGAATATATGACACATTTAAAGTTCGACCAACAATACAAAATTTCCATGACATTCCCTCCTGTTTTATCATATTCTCCTCGTGTCCCTTCTTGATCTTCTTCAGCTTGATGGGTGTAGTCTCAAACTTCAAAGAGTTCCTGTAGTTGTCCCTGAGAATAAAGCTCCACGGGGTACCTGAAACAACAAGACCCGACGCAGACTCGACGCAAACAGGCTTGATTGAAGCGATGATCCTCAAGAGCGTTGGAACCTTCACTACAGGAAGGCTCTTGCAAAAACCACAAACAGACTTGTGGTATGAATAAAGCTTGTGATCCCACGGTGGTCTGGGGAGATCCAGCAATAGATTCTCAAATTGCCCCTGCAGACGGGGCCACACAAGGCTGGTCTCGACCCAGACAGTTTTCCAAATCGCAGACACAAACAATGATGAGGCTTGAAGCTTGCTTGAAGGTCTTGGAGAATGTGGTCTTCAGAGAGATAAATTAGAGGGAAGCCAGGACGTAATCTGTAGAGAAGGTGGTTGGTTGGTGAGGTCTTCCCCCGATCAGTGGTTGGAGTGGGATCCCCGGAGCGGGCATGGAGATGTGGTCGTCTGCCCGAGCTTGGCTTACACGGTCGATGAGGCAACAGGAACATCTCACCGCGGCATATAAAAGGCAGATGAAAAAGAGAAGCATCAGGATATACACTCCCACTTCCTTCAACCAAGATCCGATGGAGAACAGGAAATCTCCCAATCCTCCCAAACCCTTGAACGGATTCCAACCCTCACTAGCTATAGCTCTAGCTTTTCCCTGTAGTTCACTAACTTTGTCCATATGGGCCTGGACCTTGTCATCGGTGTCTTCTATCCAAGTACAACAATCCTCTCCGATGAACTCACAGAACCCCCCTTTGGCGGCTAAAAGATAATCAAGGGCCATCTTCTCCTGAAGCACTAAAATTCCCATCTGCCGTTGTTCTTGGGCAATTTCTCTGACAGCCTCTATGGTCTCGTTAAACATACTATCCACGATGACAGAAAAATTGTTCAGGCGCTTCATAAGTTCTATTCCCCATCCTGTCCATGAGGGGAACCAAGCCCATGCCTGGTCGCCCTCAGAGAACAGTTCCCTGCGAACTCTCCCTGCCATCCTTACCTTCTTGTGGACCATCAACTCTTCATGATCCATCACTACATAGGATGCGGGGACTAGCTTTATGAGGGCACACGAACCTTTCGCGTTCTGGGGGAATGTTCTATAGGCTGCCGAACCACACAGAAAATAGTATGGACCTGTCAGAGCAGAGCAGGAAGAGTTCCTCGTTCGGCCTCTGGCACTGAGCAACAGTTGCACAGACTGGGGGATTGCTCCCTCAGTCTGCACATCACATCCGTCCTTCCAACACACGTGGTCTGGTCGGTCAGTGTGGTTACTCAGAAGGGAAGTCTGGTTAGTCAGATTGACAGTTATACCTCCCTCGCAGGTGGTAATCCCAACAAACTTGTTACCTGTGCCAAAGCTGATGTTAAAGCACACCTGAGGGCTGCCTAGCTGCCCAGTTACCCATAATGGACTGGTGAGGGCCCTACAGGAGCTAGAGCTAATATTGGTGCTGAAACTGATGTTACCTGCTAAAAATGTGTCATTAAGTTCTACAGATAAATGTCTACGTGGGGGCTGACCAGGGGTCCCTTGCTTTTTCATGCCGACGCGGATGTCATATAGGGCATGAACAGCGGCCATTGCGGACATGTGATGACTGGGTGGGGGCTTAGAGCATACCCAACAGTTGGTTTTGTTGGCGGTTCTGGCTAAACGTAGGTGCATTTTAAATAAAAGGTTGGGGTATCTGCCATCTTTTCCTCCGTTCACACACATGTAAGACATACAAACAAAAAGAAAAAGGAAAATGACACCCCTCATTCTCTGGTGTAGCTGAGAAGCTTCTTGCAGTGGCTTGCGTGCACCCAGTTGTCTCGTCCCTCGAGCTTGAGTGAGGTAGGTGTCGTCAGCTGGACTTGGTATGGTCCGGTGAACCGTGGCTCGAGTCCGGTTCTTTGATGTTTCTTTAGGACGACCCAATCACCTGGCTCAATAGAAAGAACACCTGTTATTGTATTTGGATCGGGGAGCGATTCGCGAACCCGATGGTGTATCTTCTGCAGCTCCCGTTGCAGAGATTGCACATAACCTGTAAGCTGTGAATGCAAAGACGACAACTGTTGAGGAAAGTACAACCCTGTTTTGGGAGGTCCCCCAAACAACACCTCGTAGGGTGACAGCCCATGTGGTTGCCGAGGGGCATTCCGGATGGAATAGGGGGCAATGGGGAGACACTCAGGCCAAGGTTTTTGGGTATCGGAAGACGTTCAACCTTACCGCTACTCTCGGGGTGATATGGGGTGTGTCGCCGCTGACTCCAGTTCCACCAAAGAGATGCAGTCGTGTCCTTTGGAAGAGAGATTAGTAGTGGACAAAGAAGACATGTTAGCAGAAGAGGTGTTAGTATTGTTAGTCGTGTTGCAAAATTCAGCACTGTCATTGCTGTCCTCCCCCCCCTTCTCATCTTCCAACACAGGAAGAAGAGAAGCTGGGTTAAGAATAGTGCATCGTTTGATAGTGAGGTTAGTGGGGGTTAGAAGCGCTTTCCCCTGAGAGGGGTACCTTGCATTGGATGTCCTGTTTTCGCAGGACCGTTCTTGCTGCGCCGGTGTCAGTGAGGCAAGGGAGGGGATATTTTAATTCCTCTAGAAAAAGATGGATCTGGGCCGACACCGATTTGTCAACTTCCTATGAGAATTCATAGGAGTTACTTACCATGGTGGTCATAGGGGCGGAGGACTCATCAGGAATGAACTGCCACCGACCTTTAGGTAATTGGGGACAGCTCCTCCTCATGTGCCCCGTTTGGTGGCACTGGAAGCACCTGGGTGGGGGCCTATTCTTCCTGTGACCCAGATCCCTTGGTTTTTCGTGTGGGGTCTGGGACATAAGAACTTTGGCCTTGTCTTGTTTTCTTCTATCCATTTCCCTCTCTATTGCCGCAAGAGTGGAAAGGATAGCAGGGATAGACATCTCATTATATTTGGGTCGGGCCAGAACCAGCCTTTCCCGAATTTTAATATTGATGCCTTCCAAAAATTTGGCCCGCAACAGAATGTGCGTCGCGGTCACCTTTACCCCTTCAGTTGGAGCATCAGGTCCAACTTCCAGATCTGCATCCAGTGCCGTCTGCTTGAGACGGCGCCAGAAGCAGGCGCTTTCCTCATTAGGACCCTGGGTGAGCTTCATCATGTCCGTAGTAGAGGTAGCACCATACATTTCTGGAAGCTTTGCCTTTAGCTGTGTACAGAACTCTTTGCCCCCTGAAGTCATCTCCTCATGCGTGGTTATAGAGCACCCTGCAATCACTGTACTGGCCACTTCCATGCCCACCTTTGCCCGTAGGATCTGTGCACAATCTGACCCGCTCATACCATAGCTAAACTGGTTTTGTCCAAACATTCAAGCAAATCCTCTCGGATTGACTCGATAGTCCGGGAGCTCAGCCAGAATAGTGCGGATCTCTGCCGGGGTGAAGGGGACATGCCAAACTACCCGTTCCCCTAAAGTCCGTTCCCCCTGTGCATTGGGAGGACCTTCAAATTGCTGCACCCTGACTGGATAGGCCTCGGTCCGGGAAGAGTGCAAGGGCTGACCCAGCATCATCGGTGGGCTTAGATTAACCACCTCGCTTACTGCACCTTCAGGTTTGAGGTCCCTCAGATCAGGGTATAGCTGGGGGGCAGGGGTCTGATCAGTGGTTCGTAGCGCTTTGATGCAATCCGCCCTGTTTTTTAACCGGGTGTCTATTCCCCTTGATTCACAGATAGTCTGCAAATCGGTTGTTGAGTAGGCTTCATAGTTGGAAACAGAAGGAGCTGGGGTGAAGCAGGGAGAAGGGAGAGGTAGAGGCAGAGGCTGAGGCATAGAGACAGAAGACACAGAAGGTATGTCAAGAGTGACGTCACTAACAGAAGAGACAGGTGCAGTTATACTTATCTCAGCCACTGTTGGTTGTTGGGGGACCCCAGTAGACCCTGATCCTGCCTGCCTTAGTAGAGTCAGCCCTGAAAGAGCTTCCTCCACCTCTGACACTGGATCCTCCTGTTTTATTCCCTCTGGAGGCCAGGTATACATCACCTGGTTCTTCCGGACAGACACCAGTTTATGTATGCCCTGCTTCCCTAATCGGATTGACCTGTGAAGCCATAGCTGTGCGATCTCTAGTTCTGACGCCTGCATCCGTGGTTCAAATTCAGAGATGAATTTTTCCCACCTCCATGCGTCAAATGTACCTTCCCGGGGAATTTCCCATCTGGTACCCTTCGACCATTTATTCCACCTTTTGAGGGGTTCTGTAGACTTCCCCCCCAAACTCACCTTCATCAGTTGTGCAGCTGTCCTTACCCTGAAGAGGGCTGCTTCCCCCTCTCTCTTCATGGACTGACTACTGCCCATCGTGACTAGTCACTGGTATATATCCCGCGTCCGGGTACCTGTTTACCCCCTGGAGCACTCGGTGGGATCCTACCGAGAGGCCTGATTCCACCACTTTCCCAGCACAGCGTAATTTATGTGATACTTATCGATCACCCGAAGCGCATCAAGTGGCGGTCAGACTGAGAGCACACCTCCCACTCCCACAGCGCAATTTGTGTGATCCTGACCACCCGAAGTGTTTGTGGTGACCAGGACTTCCCTGGACCGCCCACTCGCACAGCGTAATTTATGTGGTTCTCATCACCCACTGTGTTTGGCAGGCCACACCGCACAATGATGAAAGTGGCTTTTCTCTCCCTGCACACAGTAGCTAACACAAGTCAAAACAAAAAGAGGGGTTCTTGGATGTTACTTAGGGGTCACTGGTTGGGCAGAAACCTGCTAACTGACCTTTAGGAAATTTGTGTAAAGAAAAAACTTTCCTAATACACACAGAAAAACCCTTTTTCAACCTGAAAAACTGTTAAAAAGGACAAAGTGGATCCTTATGAAAAACACGGGACGTTTCACAGTAAAACAATTACACAGAGGTAAACCGAAAAACTGCGCCAAAAGTAACCTTGTTGCTGACGCAAAAATCACTCCTATCAGCACCGCTAAACGATCCACGTTATACACGCAATCTTTACTGCAACCACCTAGAACCGTTTACACAAAAAGTCTGCTGGACGTGAAACACGCGACACAGCAGCTTAAAACAAACCCGCTTTACAATAAGGAACTACTTTTAACAGGAAAAACACAAGAAAAACATAATCACTATACAAGAAATCTATGTGCAAAAACCCAGACTACACCGCGCTCATTAAATGTGGAACACGTGAAGGGAAAACTCGCTTAATACACTTTAAATTGGCTGGCAATACGCAAATTTAAAGCTAAAAGCAAACAAATGAAACTGTAAAAAATTTGGATTAAAAACACAATATGGGTCAAATGCATATAGGAAACTTCATGCACATTGCATAGAGATTACTGCACATTTGGTAGCCAACAAAATGGCCACCAAACAAAAGGAGTCCATGTGGTTTAGTCAAGAAAATGACCCCCCACAGGGAAGCACATGGTAATACTAGAATGACCCCCCACAGGGAAACACACGGCAGACTCTAGCCTCAAAATTGCCTCTTACATAAAACAGACTTTTAGACAGAACATACACTGGACAATTACACAACAATATGAAGCACACATACAACACAATTTGGGCACAATCACAGAACGGACATAAAACACCAACATATCACACTAACATGCACATGTAACAGAAAGGACCCCCTGCTGCATGCTTGCTGGGAGCAGTAGTACCACAAAACATTGTACAGACTACATACACACAGATCTTACAACAGTTAACAATTAACCTAAGCCTTTCAGCACTGTAATAATTACCTCACGTGGAGGGGGTAGAGCAATCACCACAGTACCTACAGCCCACAAATACTTACCTAACACTATGCAACAACTTTTACCCACTAAAACATATACCCGTTTAATTTTTGGTTGGAAGATTTTTAAACTTGACCAAATCCAGCCAACCAAACCCACCCCCCCTGCTGCTCTCAGCAGAGACAAACCCTCGTCTTTTCACCCACAAATCAAGAGTTTAGGACAAAAAATGAGGTCCTTGCCAAGCGGTATTTCTTGTTAGCTAACAGAGAGCGAAATCAGCCACACGAACACGCAAAAAGCGATCCTCTTAATGGCAGAGAGACCTGAAATGTGCCGGCATACTTTTTGCTAGTTCATGATGGCCATTCCCCCCTCGTTCTAGGTTAGCTACGCAAGAATACGCGTTAGTATCCACCAGGCTCGCCAAACTGTCTTGGAAATTCGCTTTAACGAATTTCTCCTTACCGTGAGTACTCGCAGTTGGATGCGCAGAAATCCCCCATAAAGCTGTGCGAATCTCGCTTACCACGACTGCAGCCAAACTACACGATTCCTGCCCATCCAAATACTTTGGTTCTGTTGAATTTGTGGGTGATTGGAGCTCCGTTACCCTAGAATGATCACACGACACTCTAAGGCTGGTTGCAATCCACATAAGGGCCGGCTTTAGGCTCAGCTCTCTGTTTTATTAAGAATACACACATGCCCCCCACATGAATAAAGTCAATCCCTCCCACCGAACAATACAATGGGGATTGCCTATACAGAGGATGTACATTCCAATTGGAGCATAGCCTTTCCTATTATCTATCACTGGTCCTCCCCCATGAGTCTTCTGAGGTCAGCAGACTTCCTCCCCTTCCCCCCTATGAGCCATCTGAGGTCATATTTCCTGTCCTACTAGCTTCTATTGGTATGTAAAATTCTCTGCACAAGCGCTCCCTAAAAATATCAGTCTGTACCTGGATGGGCCCGATACGATCTTTATTAAAACACATCCATCCCAGATACAGTTCAGATTAGTAATGGGTTGTAAGATATGCATAAGCCTACACGTGGAGTTCACACCGCTTGCGCATTGCGTTATGAAGCCCACGTGGTACCATGCTGCTGATATGTGGATACAGGCCCACGGTCTACTGACAGCAGCATTCGCATGGAATGCCGTGGTGGTATACACGCCGGTCTATAAGCGCAGATCTGCCATCTCATCCATTACCAAGCTGAGTACTGTAATACATACATTGTACATGCGCATGGCCCAATTGCAGCCTTCAGAGCTTTAATTAAGCCACACGAGAGACATATGAATAACACGAATATATGACACATTTAAAGTTCGACCAACAATACAAAATTTCCATGACAGCCCCTTGAGGGTTAGGGATTGATGTGAATTTACCACATCTATATGTAAAGCGCGGTGCAAATTGACAGCACCATATGCAAATATGTCCAAACTAACCAACCAAAAGCCCCCTATTGCACCTCAAGACCATGTTATGTACCAATGAATAGGTCGTGTTCAATGTGTAGCTAGATATTCTTCTTCTACAATCCTCATAACAGTAATAAATTGGGCCCCCAATTTATGTTGACTTTGGGCCTTTACCACCAAATATATATTCACCAATGTCATATACACAGTATAGCTGCAAGCATACATTCACCAATGTCATATACACAGTAGAGCTGCAAGCATACATTCACCAATGTCATATACACAGTATAGCTGCAAACATACATTCACCAATGTCATATACACAGTATAGCTGCAAGCATACATTCACCAATGTCATATACACAGTATAGCTGCAAGCATACATTCACCAATGTCATATACACAGTATAGCTGCAAGTATACATTCACCAATGTCATATACACAATGGAGCTGCATGTAAAATTGCTATGGTGCACAAATAAACGCCAAGACGGCTGTTGGAGGAGGCACTAGAGCAGCTGTCATACCTGAAATACGTCATGACGTTTGCGGAAGGACGTTTGCACACACCCGGAAGTGGCAGTGGGGAGTGTGAGTGGATGGGAGTGTAGTTAGGAGAGTTTAGTGGTCATTTACAAGTCTATTTTTTAGTTTTGTGAATTGTTCTTTTGTGGAATTCCAGGCCACATCTGGACATGGCGAGATCGCTGTTCTCCACCGAGGAGCTGATCCTCATTGGCTGGGGAAACATTACTAATAATTGTTGTATGTTCAGGATGAAACATGTCCAATTCCTAGATCCATTGAGGTACATAGCAGAGGTTCAAGGTTCTTCCTAACTATACAGGTGGCACAGACACAAGCATACACCCAGGGCCACTGTTAGATATCACGGGCCCCGTACAGCATACCTGACAGCCCCCCACCGCCAGAGAAAATATCCAAATTATATTTATGGTAAAAATACACTAAAAACATTATTAATGGACATAATCCCAACCATATTCCTGTGAAATCTAAATGATAAAACTGTACTGAGTTCATAAATCAAGCTGTGTGTGTAATGGAGGTCTTGGGGCTCATTCACATGGGTGCTGTGGCCTGTAGAGTGTGAATCAGTGGTTGGTTTTTGTGGCTATCGCCATTTGCAGGCAACCTATGTTACACTATGGAAATGCTGCAGGTCCTAATCTGACAAGCATATGGGTGCAGGTGTACAGCCCTGAACACAGACAGTGAGCATTAAGGGCCACTTCCCCACGCCTTCACACCTGTCAGATGACAACCTGTGTTCATACAGCTGCTGTGTCCCCATAGTGTAACAGGTGTCTCCAGCCACATGAACAACCCCCTCATTCATGCTGTACAGGACAGAGGACCTGTGTGAATGGGGCACTTTTTACTTTTTTTTTCCCTCAGATCATTAATTTCAATGGGCTGCCTAACATGTGGGAACATGCAGAGATACTGCAGGCATGTTATTGTAAACGTGTGTTACACCTAACTGCACAGTAGTGTGGTGCCATGCGTTTTGGTGGCTGTGAATGCATCTGTGTTTACTAGACATGTGGAGGTGCAATTAAGTTTTCATCATGGTACCTGCGCACATCTGCAGAGGGCATTGCGTGTCTTTGCTGTGCAGGACAATGCGTGTTCTTCCATGCGTTTCTGCACCACCAATGGTGTGAACAAGTCCTAAGGGCCAGTTCACACTATAGAAACACAGTAAATTGCAGTATCTCTCCCATAGTTTGTATCTCTATAACATTCACACAAAGCAATCAATATCCACTTATTGGATTTTTTTACCATAAACATGCAGCGGGAGACATTTTGGCCTAAATTTATAACTAACTTTGAGTTTACTATATATTATTTATAGTCGGAAGTAAAAAATATAATTTTTATTCAAAATGTTTGGTCTTTTTTTGTTTATAGTGCAAAAAATAAAAAGCGCACAGGTGATCAAATACCACCAAAAGAAAGATCTATTTGTGTGAAAAAAGGACGTAAATTTCATTTGGGTGCAGCGTTGCATGACCGCGCAATTGTCAGTTGAATTAGTGCAGCACCGAGTAGCAAAAAGAGGCGTGGTCATTAAGGGGGGTAAATCCTCAGGAGTGGGAGGGGTTAATGACTGATAATGAACGTATAAACATTAAACTATAATAACTGCATTGTGTCACTATCTTGTCTCAGGCCAGTAATAGTGTGCAGATCATCTCACAGGATATATACTATGTCTATAACAATACATATTAATACTATAAGATGCTAATGTAAGCCACGAGGTGTATATATATATATATAGCAATGCCACTATATCAATTATTTCATAATTAAAAAAACCTGATTTATATTAAACACATGAAATAAAAATATAGAAAAATACATATATAACAAATATAATATTATAACTAAAATTTACAGATCACAAATATATATACAGTACATATGAAATCCATATATATTAATTCCCTATAATGATCCTAAAATGTATTTAAACCACACTAACTCTGAGGTATAATTATAATAAACATAAGATTAAATATTCACCCTCAACCCAATTTATATACCACCATAAAATCTTACTAAATATATAATGAAATGTGTTTATTATGAATCTCCTATTGGCAGATCATAGTATCCACTACTCCTTTAATACTAAAATAACTAAAAAATTTAAATATTTGATGATATGAGGTTAAAACTTATTAAAATATCCCCAACATTGATAATTAAGATATAAATCTGAGATAAAATCAATTATTTATTTAAAATTAGTAATTACTTATAAAACATGAGAAGTCAAACTCTTTATTTAGGCCCTTAGGGGCTAGACAACTCACTTCATGTATCCCTTTAGACTCCTTCTTGCTAATCTCTCTAATGATGTTGTCTCCTCTCCAATGACTAATGTGTTTTTCAATGCCCCAAAATTCCAGCATCTTTGTTATGGTCGTGCCTAAAATTCTGCGATACATAATGATTTGTATCCTCTATTATTGTTATAGACACGCTCCTTTATCCGCTCTTTCAGCAACCTTTTATTGCCTCCTATATATATTAAGTTGCACGGACACTGCAAGGCATATATCACCCCTTTGGTTTCACACGAGATGAACTGTTTGATTTTATACTCGTTGTTATTGTTTGTATTGTGAAACTTCAATCTGCGTTTAGGGTTGTTGTTACCCTACTACATCTGTAGCACCGCCCACACGCATAACAACCTCCTCCTTGGAAAGAACTGAAGTCATTACCTATTACTGGTGGCTCTAAAATATTTGTTACCACTTTATCTCTTATGGTGGAGCTTTCCTGTAAATACATTTAGGTTTATCAGGAATGATGTTAGTCACATTGTTATCCAACCTGAACACATTGCAATGCCTACTAATAATATTCTGTACGCTTTATACTGTGTATTATATTGTAGTACCGCTTTATACTGTGTATTATATTGTAGTACCGCTTTATACTGTGTATTATATTGTAGTATCGCTTTATACTGTGTATTATATTGTAGTATCTCTGGTACTTCCATATATTCTGTAGTTACATTTTGTTTGTTTACATGATTTTCCTCCCATTAGTCCCTCTGTGTTTCTCTCTCTGTTTTCTTTGTGATATCCTTTATCTATAATCTCTGTGATAATATCATACTTTCATCTTTATAATCGATATCCTTCCTGCAGGTTCTTCCTAACCTCATGAACTGCCCCCGAGGTATATTATTCAGCCATGGTTGATAATGACAGATATTCATCGGAAGATATGAATTTCTGTCCGTTTTGTTTTTTAAAATTTTGTATATAAATTAGGTCCCTCTTTTATAATTTGAATATCCAAAAAGTTAATACATTCTGTACTTATATCCCAACTTAAAATAATATTTTTGTCATTCTTATTTAAACCTTCATAAAACTTGATGAGTTGTTTCCTATCACCATCCCGTATAATCAGCACATCATCGATATATCTATCATACACAAACATTTCTTTCCTGGTATTATGGGAGATAAACTCTTCTTCCCACTTAGCCATGTATAGATTAGCTATACTTGGGGTGAACTTGGCCCCCATAGCCACGCCTTTTATTTGTACAAAGTATACCAGAAATAATTGTGATCTTGGCTGAATTTTAAACATTTCAAAACAAATCTTTTCTGTTTAGTTGGAATATTAGAATATGTATTAAGGGCCCATTTTGCTGCTTCTATATCTCCTTCATGGTCCATGTTTGTATATAGCGAGGAGACATGTGCTGGACTTACACGCGTGTTTATATTTACATTCACATGTTGGATGACTTGTATGACATGCTTTGTGTCTCTGAGGTCAGCTGGTGTCTGTTCCACCAATGGTTGTAGAGAATGATCAATGTATTCCCCTAATCTAGATGTCAGAGAATCTATCCCATTGATGATTGGTCTGCCTGGCGGGTGACGGCCATCTTTATGTATCTTTGGGACTGAATAGATTTTGGGTCATTTACAGACTGAGGGGACCAAATACTTCTCCTCTTTATTATTTACAATTCCTTTCCGGCTGCCACACTGTATTCCTTTCATCAACTCTTTCTTGTAGGTTTTATAGGATTTCTGTTCAGTTTCTTGTCTGTATGAACATCAGCGATCATATTATTCATAGTAGACTGATAATAGTCTGTAGATAATCCCGCCATGGCTCCTCCCCCCGCTGGACGCATTACTACGTCTTTCCTGCTTTATAAACCTTTCATCCCTTTTTCCAAGATGCGTTCTTCTTTGTATGTTTAATATTTAGGGCCCCTAAATCTTCTATTCCCGATATCAATATATTTATTATGTACAATGTTGGGGCTAAAAACCGACTTATCCCTGAAATTGCTGCAATGTTTTACCCCCCCTCACAATTGTTCTGATAATAGGATTTGGGGCGTAATATTTGTTTAGGTTGAGATTTCTTACTACCGCCGGAGTGAAGAACTCCATTAATTTGCGGGGCCCCTCCTTTATTTTCTGCTTCCCCATCCTACTGCCTCTGTGCCCCCCCACCCGGAGGTGAGTAGTAATGTCGGCGGGTTTCCCCGCTGTCACTCCTCGCTTTGACACCCTGCGGCTCTCGGCGGCTCCCGGAGCTCTGCTACTGTGCGGCCATCTCTGTCCATGGCTGGCCACGCCCCCCAATTACATTTATTCTTAACAGTTGAAAAACAACAGTTATATTTGACAGTTGAAAAATGACAGTTTATTTTACCGTGGCAATAAAATGCAGATAATTTTTGACAGTGAAAAAAAAATCACACTTTAAAAAGAGGGTTTTTTTTGACAATTGAAAAATTTTTTTTTCATCATTTTTTTCACCCCCTTTACTCTGATGGCCAATGTCCCCAGTTACCCTGATAGCAAGTGATTCCCTTTACCATAATAGCCAGTGCCCCCCCTTTCCCTAATAGCCAGTGCCCCCCCTTTCCCTAATAGCCAGTGTCCCTCCCTTTCCCTAATAGCCAATGTCCCCCCTTTTCCTTATGCCCAGTGTCCCCCCTTTTCCTAATAGCCAGTGTCCCCCCTTTCCCTTATGCCCAGTGTCCCCCCCTTTCCCTTATGCCCAGTGCCCCCCCTTTCCCTTATGCCCAGTGCCCCCCATTTCCCTTATGCCCAGTGCCCCCCCTTTCCCTTATGCCCAGTGCCCCCCCTTTCACTTATGCCCAGTGTCCCCCCTTATGCCCAGTGTCCCCCCTTATGCCCAGTGCCCCCCTTTCCCTTATGCCCAGTATCCCCCCTTATGCCCAGTGCCCCCCTTTCCCTTATGCCCAGTGCCCCCCCTTTCCCTTATGCCCAGTGCCCCCCATTTCCCTTATGCCCAGTGCCCCCCCTTTCCCTTATGCCCAGTGTCCCCCCTTATGCCCAGTGTCCCCCCTTATGCCCAGTGCCCCCCCCTTTCCCTTATGCCCAGTGTCCCCCCTTACAATGATGCCCAGTGCCCCCCCTTATGCCCAGTGGCCCCCCCCTTTCCCTTATGCCGAGTGTCCCCCCCTTATGCCCAGTGTCCCCCCCTTATGCCCAGTGCCCCCCCCTTTCCCTTATGCCCAGTGCCCCCCCTTATGCCCAGTGTCCCCCCCGTATGCCCAGTGCCCCCCCATTATGCCCAGTGTCCCCCCCTTATGCCCAGTGTCCCCCCTTACAATGATGGCCAGTATCCCTGTACCGGACATGTAAGATGTGATTGGTGGAAATCTGGATCCTAGCCATAGCCGGTGTGAGTAGATTAGATGTGGATTGGCCCTTTCATTACACGTGTGTTCAGGAACAGATCTGCAGACATTCCCGCCCGGCTCATTCAGGATATATATGGAGTCCGGGGCATTCGGGAGATGAGTAGACGGGACACACTGATTGGCTAGTATGGGGAATCTCCCATCCATCTGCAGAACACGCCACAATCCAAACATCAACACGCATGACACTCCGGTCACATCAAAGCCCATTTACAAATCATGCCACTTGCAGTAACGTTCACCATTTCAGTGCAATTTTCCCGACATGTGACACAGATCTCTCTGCAAATCACCACTAAAGTAGTCCACGTACTATAGAGATCCGTGTCAGAATCGCACCCATGTGACCCTCTAATAGCAGACAATGGGGTGCGACTTGGCATACGATTTGTGACTCACATGTTGTGCAGATCACATGCCAAGTCGCCCTCCATGTGCCCGCTATTGGGGCGTTCATATTGTTGTGGTTCAAACTTGGTTGGAGCCGCAAGAAATAATAAAGTGAGGAATACACGACTTTTCATGCGATTTGCAGAGAGATCTGTCAGATGTGTTGGAAATTGCAACTGAAATCAGCATGTCCTCCGACTTTGAAATCATGTGACGTCAATGTAAGTCCCATGATGTGACGTCAATGTAAGTCCCATGATGTGACCGCGGTGTAAGTCCCATGATGTGTCCGCGGTGTAAGTCCCATGATGTGACCGCGGTGTAAGTCCCGTGATGTGACCGCGGTGTAAGTCCCATGATGTGACCGCGGTGTAAGTCACATGATGTGACCGCGGTGTAAGTCCCGTGATGTGACCGCGGTGTAAGTCGCACCGCTTAGAAATCTGCTGTAATGTGAGCGGGGTGGCCCAGTAACATTGGTGGCCCCAGTAACATTGGGTGCGATTTGCCATGTAAATGGGAAGTCGCTGGCCATGTCGATCACATGACAAGTCACATCCAGGGTGTGCAGTTTCAGGTGTGATTTGTGACTTGACATGGTACCTGATATCGGATATAATGACTGGGAATGTGAGGGGAGGAACATTCGCCATTTGTTGCAGCGACATTTCAAGGGGAGTTCTTGGAGAAGTTTTGGGCCATTTAGTAGCGATTTCACATCTAGACTCCAATAGAAATCGCAATGCTGAACACAACTGGAATCACAACTAGTCTGAAAATCTCTAGAAAACACTGAAATTGGCAACTTAAAGCGCAATTTTCAATCGCATCGAGTGTTAGCGAAGCGGGAAAACCAACAAAGGAAATCCATCATTGAAGGCGTGCGGCACCTGCCTGCTGAGAGGAGGGTATGCTATGCATTTGGGGGGAATCCACACCAGTAATTGTAACAATTCTGATGTGTGGATTCCCCACCCAAGCATCTTCTCCCTCACTCTTCAGTATGTCTCCTTTATCACTCTTCAGTATGTATCTCTTTATCACTCTTCAGTATGTATCTCTTTATCACTCTTCAGTATGTATCTCTCTTTCTCTCTTCTGTACTTCTCTCCTTATCACTCTTCAGTATTTATCTCTTTATCACTCTTCAGTATGTATCTCTTTATCACTCTTCAGTATGTATCTCTTTATCACTCTTCAGTATGTATCTCTCTTTCTCTCTTCTGTACTTCTCTCCTTATCACTCTTCAGTATTTATCTCTTTATCACTCTTCAGTATGTATCTCTCGCTCTCTCTTCTTTGTCTCACTGGCTCACTCTTCTCTCTCTCTCACTCTTCAGTATGTATGTATCTCTCGCTCACTCTTCTCTCTCTCAGCTCTTTGCTTTACAAATCTTTCCCAAAAGCGGGCGGAGTAAACCAGTATTATCCAATCAATGATTAGTCCCGGCCCTTATCTCCTCCCGTTTGACATTCACATAAGGTGCAGCATTGAAGGTGATTGGACAGACAAGGCCTCATTCTAATTCACATTCTAGGGATCATTAGACAGAAAGCAGAGATGCTGCCACCAGCACATGTATGTTAGGGTAGTCACACGGAGATCATACAAAGTCATTGCTGTGGTTGGGATTCACACCGACACCCCTAGTGTTGTGAGGCAGCAGTGCTAACCACTAATCCACGGAGCTGTGACACTAATCCTGCCTGTATTTCTGTGCTGTGAATCCACCCGAAGTCCCTGGGCAAGGTCAGTGTAACTACCAGATATCTCCAATGTGACACACATGTTGTGCTATGTTACCAATTCACATGTATGTTGGTTGTATGTATCCCAATACAAAGGATTACAATACTAATGCAGGCGTACCTCGGGGTCCCCCCACCTCGGGGAACGTCATATTTGGGGTACAAATGCCAAACCATTTCCATGAATTGTTGGGTGTAGAAATGTTGGGATCATTTGGCTGACAATATGAAGTGTATGTCGGCTGATTCCTCAATGCTAATGGCGTGCTCAGCTGTCACTTTCCCCGAAGTTACAGGAAAATCTCTTCATTATAATAACTAAAAGTCACCTTGTTACCTTTCAGGAAATAAACTCCAAACTTTCTCCTTTAGTCGGGGGAGGTGACAGCCGAATTTCTGAGCTATAGTGAAGACCCAAAAAAGACAGAATTACATGTAAAAACCGGCACCATAGTAATAAAAAACGGCGTGGGGTCCCCCCAAAACCCACACCAGACCCTTATCCGAGCATGCAGCCTGGTAGGTCAGGAAAGGGGGGGCGAGACGAGCGAGCACCCCCCCTGAACCATACCAGGCCACATGCCCTCAACATGGGGGGGTGCTTTGGGGCAGGGGGGGCTCCCCCTCAAAGCACTTTGTCCCCATGTTGATGGGGACAAGGGCCTCTTCCCCACAACCCTGGCAGGTGGTTGGGGGGGTCTGCGGGCGGGGGGCTTATCAGAATCTGGAAGCCCCCTTTAACAAGGGGGCCCCCAGATCCCACCCCCCCTTACATGAATGAGTATGCAGTACATGGTACCACTACTCATTCACAAAAAAACAAAGTGTAGTGTAAAACCACAGTACAGGGTGTGACGGGAGTGACTTTTGGGGGTGGGGGGACCGCTTGGTCAGCTCATGTCCCCCTCATTATGTTTAACCCACCCTGTGCCTGTTAAGGGGTACAGGGTGTACATGTGAATGTCCCAGTATTGTGTATAGTGTGTGTTCCTTTGTCCCTGCCATATGGTTGCCTATTGTTCTATGCCATGTGCTACCCCCCATCTGTGTCTTGCCATGTGTTCCTGCATTGTCTACTGCCATGTGGCTATTCCTTTGTTCTAGACCACATGGCTGTCCATTGTTTGTTTGCCATGTGCTTCATCCCATTGTTCTGTGTCTTGGGTTGGTTGGGGTGGTTCCCTGTAGCCCTTCCCACTGATGGGGCGGGCTGATGATGTATTTCCTGTTCCTGGTTGTGTTTCCCCGCCCTCTGTATATATCCTGTGTTTTGTGTACAATAAAGAGCGTTGGCTTCCTGTTTAAGAAGCGCTGGGTGCTGTCTGTTTCCTGAGGGATTTCAAGGCTGTGGTCTGTGGATGGTGGATGGACGTCGGGTACCGGTTCCGTAAATTGGTGGCAGCGGTGGGATTGTGCTTCCAGCTGTAAACACATCCAAACCACCACCGGGATTCAAGAGCAGGAGAAGACGTCAGTCACCCCAGTGGAGATATGGACCTGGCATCAGAGTTCCCAGGGCTGCTACAGACTGTTCTTGCAACATACCCCAGGACTGTGTCTAGGGATCAGTACCTGGAGCTCAGGCAGTGGATTTGAGAGGTGCTTTATTTGATCGCCTGTGCGGTTTTTATTTTTTGCGCTATAGAAAAAAAGGCTGACAATTTTGAGGAAAAAAAACAATATTTTTGGCTTTTTGCTATAAAACACATCCAGTAAAAAAAAATTTAAAAATCAAATTTAGTCATAAATTTCTGCCAAAATGTATTCTGCTCCGTGTCTTTGCTAAAAAAATCCCAATACGTGTAAATTAATCGGTTTACGTGAAAGTTATAGCGTCTACAAATGGCGGGAAAAATACTGGGATTTTTAGTTTTTTTTATACTAATTATGGCGGTGATCAGCGACTTGGCGGGACTGCGGCGGACATTCTGACACTGGGGGGGGGGGAACTGACTTGGGGTCACTGACATCCCCAGTGACACCAATACAGTGATCAGTGCAAAAAAAAACACTGACACTGTACTAATGGCACTGGGGAGGAAGGGGTTAGGTTTATTATTCAGTAAAAGGGTTAACTGTGTGACGGGAGCGACTTTTGGGGGTGGGGGGACCTCTGTATCATCTCCCCAAATCATTATGTTTAACCCACCCTGTGCCTGTTAAGGGGTACAGGGTGTGTATGTGAATGTCCCAGTATTGTGTATAGTGTGTGTTCCTTTGTCTAGGCCACATGGCTGTCCATTGTCTGTTTGCCATGTGCTCCCCCCCATTGTGCTGTGTCTTCCTGTCCAGCCAACTATTATGGGATGTACTGTTTGTGTATTGGTGTGGGGGTTGGTCAATGTCCTTTACCATGTGTTTCATCCCATTGTTCTGTGTCTGGGTGGGATGGGGCGGGCTGATGATGTATTTCCTGTTCTGTTTCCTTCTCATCACCTTCTCCTTCCCCACAAGATTCTATGGACTGAATCCTGCCAGTCACATCTTGTTCTACAGCCTACTTCTCTCGCAGATGACCGATGCCACCCACACAGTTGACACTTGCGGGTTTATTCAGTTGACCCCTCCCCTGACTGCAGATGCCGCACACCCGTATCCTTACATTTGCCCGTTGGGCTCCAATTGTTTTCTCATAACCTCTTCCTTTACAGCTCAGGACCTTCTTCACCTTAAATGCAATTTGCTGGTTTATTTCTTCGTTGGTTATGTCTGAGCTGCTGTTGTGCCTCTATCCTACTCGGAGGACCCTCGGTTCCGGCAGCTCGGTCGGTTTGGTCTCCGCTTCCCTGTAGTCAAGCCTGACTGGCCGGAGCCGCCCGCCCCGAGGTTCTCTCGGTTCTTTGCTCACAGATTTTGTTGTTTTCTTTCCCACCAGGATCGCTTTAGCATGCAATTGTCCACATGCTGTCTTCCCAGCCGCCCCCGTGTCTGTGCACTCTCCACTAGCCCCCCTGGTGTCGCGGTTTTCTATTTACACCACTTGGGCTACAACCGTTCCCCAGGCCTCCCGGGCTCTAGGTGCTCCTCACCATCCCTTCTCCACCCTCCCTTTTCCTCCCCCACCCCCCTCACCCTCCCTTCTCTACCCACCCTCACCCTCCCTTCCCCACCCCCCCACCCCCTCACCCTCCCTTCTCCACCCCCCCAACACTCCCTTCTCCACCCACCCTCACCCTCCCTTCCCCACCCCTCACCCTCCCTTCTCCACCCCCCCTAGCCGCTCACCATCCCTTCTCCACCCCCCCACTCTCCCTTCTCCACCCCCCCACCCCCTCTCCCTCCCTTCTCCACCCCCCCAACACTCCCTTCTCCACCCCCCCTCACCCTACCTTCTCCACCCCCCCTCCCCCTCCCTTCCCCACCCCCCCACCCCCTTTTCTATTAGGCTTCAGTTGCCAGATGCCAATTCTTGATACATAACATTGTATCTATGGGAATTTTTATTGTACAAATGCTTTATACTTCCAACGTCCCATTTATTTTCTCCTGTTAAAACAATAAAATATTCAAAAAAGAAAAATTAGTGTTTTTCATAGTTGAAAAATGACAGTTATTTTTTGTCATTAAAATTTTTTTTTTTTTTTACAGTTGAAAAATTAGATTAACCAGATGAAAAATAACAGTTATATTTGACAGTTGGAAAATGACAGGTTTTTTTACAGTGGCAATAAAATGCAGATCATTTTTGACAGTGAAAAAAAAATCACATTTAAAAAAAGAGGGTTTTTTTCAACAGTTGAAAATAACAGTTAATTTTATACAGAAGCAAAAAATGACAGGTGATTTTTGACAGTGGAAAAAATTGGCAATTGAAAAATGAGTTTTTTTTGACAGTTGAAAAATTTATTATTTTTTGTCAATTGAAAAATGACAGTTATTTTTTGTCGTAAAAAATAAGGGTTTTTTTACAGTTGAAAAATTACATTTATTTTTAACAGTCGAAAAACGACAGTTATATATGACAGTTGAAAAATGACAGGTTTTTTTGACAGTGGCAAAAAATGAGTTATTTTTTTGTCAATTGAAAAATGACATTTATTTTTGACAGTAGAAAAATGACAGTTATTTTTTGTCAGTTGAAAAATGACAGTGGCAAAAATGACAGTTATTTTTTACATCTAAAAAATGTTTTTTTTTTGTAATTTAAAAAAATTAGTTATTTTTGTCAGTTGAAAAATGACAGTTATTTTTTACAACAAATTTTTCAACTGTCAAAAAAACCCTCATTTTTCAATTGCCATTTTTTCCACTGTCAAAAATGACTAATTTTTCTACTCTTAAATATAAGTTTTTTTCAAAAATAAAATTTTAACTGACAAAAAAGTAATTTTTAAAATGTTAAAAAAAACCCCTAATATTTCAATTGGAATTTTTTTGTCACTGTCAAAAATAACTGTCATTTTTCAACTGACAAAAAACCCCTCATTTTTAATTGTCAAAAATATCTCATTTGTTGCCTCTGTCAAAAAAAAGCTGTCATTTTTCAACTGTCAAAAAAAGAACTCATTTCAGTGGTCAAAAATAATTATCAACTGACAAAATAACTGTCATTTTTCGACTGTCAAAAACAACTCAATTTTTATGACAAAAAAAACCTGTCATTTTTAAATTGTCAATAAAGCCATAATTTTTCAATTGCTTTTTTTTGCCACTGTCAAATATAACTGTCATTTTCAACTGAAAAAAATTACTGTCATTTTTTAAATGACCAAAAAAATACACATTTTTCATCTGTCAAAACCCCTTCATTTTTTCAGCTGTCATTTGTTTGCCACTGTCATAAATCAACTGTCTTTTTTCAACTTAATATAAATAACTGTCATTTTTTAATTGTCATAAAAACTCATTTTTCGATTGCCATTTATTGCTACTCTCAAAAATAAGTTCTATAGGCGATATATAGATGACATACTGCTCCTATGGGAAGGGGAGGAGAGCTCTCTGGTTAATTTTTTCAGTACCCTCAACAATAACAATTTAAACATGAAATTGACTTATGAGTATAACACAAAAGAAATACATTTTCTGGATGTAATACTCATCAACAACGGAGAACATATTGTTTGTGAAGAATTCTTTAAAAATACAGATAGAAACAGCTTCATTCCCTCGGGTAGCTGCCACCACCCTATCTGGCTAGCAAACATCCCTAAGAGTCAGTTCATGAGGGAAGAAGAAACTGCACTAACCTAACATCTTACTATATTAAGGCAGACATCTTAAAAGAAAGGTTCATAGAAAAAGGCTACGGCAAAGATAAACTTGATATGGAAATGGAGAATGTAGCAAAGATGAACAGAGAGCTCATGTTATCTAACTCTACAACTCAAGCCATAGGTAAAACTTGCCCATTAGTAACCACTTTTTCACTTCAATACAAAGCAATTAACAAAATCATTCATGAACATTGGGGCATCTTGAAGGCAGACCCGATTTTATCCAACGAGCTGCCAGATAGACCTGAGATAGTTTTCAGGAGAGCACCCACTCTTCGCAATAGGATAGCCCCTAACATCATAGATCCCCCCATACACTCTACCTTTTTCTCACAAATGAAGAGATTCTATCCTTGCAAGAAATGCGTTATTTGCCAACAAAGTAAAATGAAACTTAAGAAGGTAGACACCTTTTCATCTACATCCACAGGACAAACGTATGAGGTCACCTCCTTTATCTCTTGCAACAGCAAGTTTGCTGTCTATCTTCTAGAATGTCCTTGCAAGAGACAGTACATAGGACGTACCATCAGATGCTTACGCGATAGATTTAGAGAACATGTGTATAACATCAGTAAAGGCTTTAAGGAACATCCTTTGTCCAAACACTTTCGATATCATCATAATCGAGACCCTTCTATGCTGAAATTTATGGGCATCGAAATTATTACCAACCATTGGAGGGGGTGTAATGGAACCGGAACCCAGACCGCACTGAGTTTTTCCGTTATACCACAGCTTCCCCTGTCCGAACACCATCCACGGACCCCACCCTTGAAATCCCTCAGGAAACAGACCGCACCCAGCTCTTCTTAAGACAGAAAGCAAACTCCTTTTTATTGTACACAAAACACAGGATATATACAGAGGGCGGGGCAAGACAACCAGGGACAGGAAACACCTCATCAGCCCGCCCCATCCAACCAAGACACAGAACAATGGGATGAAACACATGGTAAAGGACATTGACCAGCCCCCACACTAATACACAAACAGTATATCCCATAATAGTTTGCTGGACAGGAAGACACAGCACCATGGGGGGTAGCACATGGCAAACAAACAATGGACAACCATGTGGCCTAGACAAAGGAAAACACACAAATGCACAATACTGGGACATTCACATGTACACCCTGTACCCCTAAACAGGCACAGGGTGGATTAAACATAAGGATTTGGGGAGATGATACAGAGGTCCCCCCCTCCCCCAAAAGTCACTCCCGTCACATAGAGCACCCACTCTTCGCACAAGAGACAGTACATAGGACGTACCATCAGACGCTTACGCAATAGATTTAGAGAACATGTGTATAACATCAGAAAAGGCTTTAAGGAACATCCTTTGTCCAAACACTTTCGATATCATCATAATCGAGACCCTTCTATGCTGAAATTTATGGACATCGAAATTATTACCAACCATTGGAGGGGGTGTAACAAGACAAGACAAGTCTCACAGGCCGAGACCAAGTGGATCTTTAATATGAGAACCCTGACACCGGCAGGTCACAACGTGGATATTGATCTGAACTGCTATATCGGTAACAGTTAACAATGTATTTTACCCCCTACACATTTTTCATGTCCATATAGACAACATTCAATTTCACTTGACTATGTTACCATTCTTTATCTGTTTTTGTTCACATTCTTGTGACTGGATTACATCTCTATTATATATTTTGACATACCCTTTTAATAATATTAATTTAATAATTTTATTATCATTTTTATGTATTCCCTGGGAAAAAAAACGCGTCCATATGGCGTATGGATACGTTTTTCTCCAATGAAACTTCCCCTTTTTATAATTTCTTTTTATCATTGTTATTCCTTTTTTATCATTGTTATTGTATTTCTTACTATTGGTACTGCATTTATAATATTCATTGTTTTATTTTATGTAATGTAGAGACTCAGATGGCTTTAAATATTCCATATTATAATTTTTATACCATAGGAAGCATCAAATACGCGTAACTTTCATGATACAGCAATATTTATTTTATTTCACTGTATATTCAACCCCTTTTTTTACTTACCAGTGAGACCTATATAAGCCACTGCATGTGATATATAAGTAATATGGTTGCTAGAAATAGCACTACATCACAAAATTGTACTGTCGAGTTCGAAACGCGTTAAGGAGGAGCCCTTGTAAGCCGTTGACGTCAAGCCGTCGGATCACGGGGATCCGACGGCCACTTCATATTTCCAGCTGGTCAGTTGTTCGTGTGTTTTATATAAGCGAACCTTTTGTGGCACTTCTATAATACTACAGTTCTTTCTGTACGTTTTTTAAACACAATTTTTATTATTACCAATAAAGTACCTTTATAATACTACACTATGGGATATTCCTAATGTTTGCTCTGTACTGAGCATCTTAAATCCCCCAGCACCACTTCCAGTTAGTATTCCGGCACCCTGAAGAGGCTGAGTTACCTGTATAGACCAGTGTACCCCAGCACTTTGAGGAGGATCATCCATCCCTAGGCTGCATCTTCATCCACACCTGAGGGACCTCTTCATACCAGGAATACTAAAAACAACGCGCTTTTAATTAGCGCATCTGGTAAGTGCGCATTCTGTACATTTATTACATCATCCTGAGGAGAACAAACATTTTGAGACTCCATACAAGCTTTTTGAAGATTGCACCTGATCCTTAGAAATTTGGACATTAGGATACTTCTACGCATGTCATGATCATGCGTTTTTTATGATCATACTAATTCATTCATTTTCAGTGTACTTTTGCTACCTTTCATGATTACTATGCATATGCATAATGCATTTATCTTACACATGCGTTTATAATACATACATCAGGTTTTTTGTTTAACATCCAGCATGCATCCAGTGAAGGCGGAACACTCGGACCTCCTGCATGCTTGTTCCTGGTCAGTGAGACACTAGGGAGTGAAGTGAAGTTTAGGATGAAGATGACGGCCCCGGAACCTGCACCTTTCTCCACAAGTCACTCCTGTTTCCTGCCCTTCCTCCTATTGGCTGAGTATTGCCCCAATCACCAATCAGATCATCCCCCTTCTGATGTCTCTGGGCAGATCTCTCACTTCTGGCTCCTCCCACATATCTTTATACAACCTCCCCCTCCCCCTACCCATACCCCGGCATGGAGGGGCTGAGTGAAGGTGGTGGTGAAGGTGTGGAGGTGTCGGATCGGGTCACACAGATCATAGAAGGAGATCCGCCCGGCCTCATAATCCAGATCTATCCTGACTCTGGTACTGGAGACACCGCCGGGGAATCGGGTCCTATTACTGTCATGTATCACTGAGCACTGATTACCCCCCAACCACCCCCCCCTCTCCAACCCCCAGGACTTCTTATTACATCCAATCACTGACTGATCTCCTCTCCTGTCTATATTGGGGTAACACATCCCGACTCTCCAGTACCATGACCCCCCGACATCCACTTCCCAGTAATGTCTCCCGGAGGAGAAGCTCTGACTGCTCATCACCTGAGGATAACCCTGGAACCTCTCTGGTGTTTCTGGCCGATCTGATGTGATGATGACCAGGATGCAGTTTTCCCGTCATCTGATATATGTAGATGATTACCAGCTGTCCTCACATCCAGTAATATGTCTGTAACCCCCGACACCCCCCGTGTTTGCTGTACAGCCCCAATATTTGGTCCTCCAGCGGGGGAGGGTTGGGGGTCTGGCCTGGATGGTGGACCATTGATGGGACCTTTGCCCTTTGTAGTAGAATGTGGAGAGACATGTGTGCCTGTACATTTCTGTACATTGACCCCAGACATGATATCAGATAAACCCGTGTGTAATGTGTGTGAGATCCCCCCCACATCCCCATCCCCTCCATCATGGAGGAGGGTCTCATGTCTCTCTCTGTCCTCATTATCTCCATCCTCAGTATCACACAAGTCACCTGTGTCTGATTCTTGTAGGACAGTCAGTGGATCCGTCATGTTACACAGCTCCTCAATGTCCCTCATCTTCCTGGACAGCTCCTCCTTCTTTATTTCCAGATCCCAAATATAATCCAACATGGGACGGGAGACCCGCTCTGCCCACCCGGAGATGTCCCTCTGGACTCTCTTCTCCAGGTCTTCCAGACGTCTCCTGAGGTCTCTGAACAGGGCAGTGACTCTCTCGGTTTCATCATCTGCTTTTCCTTGTACTTTCCTCCTGCGTTCCTGCAGACTCTGGACTCTTTTCTCCATCTCCTCTCTCTCTGTCATCAGTTTCTGCAGAACATTCCTCAGTTTCTTCTTCTTCATCTCAGAGGCCTCCTCCAGAGTCTCCACCTGGTGTCCCCGATGTTCTCCAATGTACCCGCAGTACACACAGATACAGGTGGAGTCCTTGGTGCAGTAATACTCCAGGATCTTCTTATGGATGGAGCATTTCCTGTCCTTCAGGGAAGTGGTGGGGTCACATAGGACGTGTTCTGGTGACTTGCTGTGGACTCTCAGGTGGTTGTCACACAGAGAAGCTTCACACAGCAGACAGGATTTCACAGCCGGTACAGGAGTGTGAATACAGTGAGTACAGAAGACCCCGGACTCCTCCTGCTCTGGATGGGTAGACTGGAAGTTCTCCACTATGTTACGTAGTGTTATGTTCCTGTGCAGTGCAGGACGTTCCTGGAACTCTTCTCTGCATTCAGGACAGGAATAACCTCCAGACCCCTCCTGTGTATCCAACACACGGCCAATACAGTCCCGGCAGAAGTTGTGTCCACATCTCAGGGTTACAGGATCTGTATAAATGTTCAGACAGATGGAACATTCCAGCTCCTTCCTCAGATCAGCAGACGCCATCGCTGAGAGCAGAAGACAGAATGACGGGGAAAGTCTCTGACACTCCGTATCCAATGTGACCCGTTCTGTACCCTCCTACACGGGGCGAGGTGTACATTCCTACACAGGGAGAGGCTGGGACTGAGACACGTAGCTAGAAGAATTCTTCTACAGAAGGACACAGACATGTAATAAGTAGTGACGGGTCCAACACCCCCCTGTTCGGTTCGCGGTCCAACATTCCAACTTGACGAAAGTTCAACCGCAAACTTCGAACTCAATGCAAGTCTATGGGACTGGAACTTGTAAATGGAAAAGTGTCCATTCTGAAGGCTTTTATGCCAGTTATTGGCCCCAGAAGTGGTATGGGGACTCGGGGACGGCCCTGAGGGACAGGAATCACTGGGGAAAAAAAAAGTACCATTTTTAAAGGGGCCGTCATTTTTCATTGCTTAAATGAAAAAAAACAAAAAAAATGAAAAAATGTAATTATCATGCCTGGGGGGTCCCCATAAACTCCCTGCAAAGTTGCACATCTGTACAATGTATAGGACCTGCTGCACCACGACTGATATTTATATTAAAAAAAAGACATGTGGGGTCCCCCCTAATCCATAACAGACTCATTAGGTCTGGTGGGAAGGTTAGGAGGGACCCCACAGTGATTTTTTTTTAAAGTGTGTGGAGTTCCCCCTAAATGCCACACCAGGTCCTTTAGACCTTATAGGCCTTCTAAGGAGAACCCCACCCCCCACAAATAGGTGAAAAAAGTGTGGGGTCCCTCCTAACTTCCTACCAGACCCTTCATCCGAGCACAGGCCTGGTAGGCCTGAAAGGGGGGTGAACAAGTGGCCCTCCCCTCCCTGGGCCTTACCAGGACACATGCCCTCGGCATGGGGACAAGGGCCTCTTCCCCAAAACCCTGGTTGTGGGGGTCTGCGGGCAGGGAGCTCATTAGCATTAGTGTACCCCTTTAAATAAGGAGGCACCTGATGCTGCCCCCCTTGTGAATGAGTAAGGGGGTACAAAATAATTAAAATTGGGCCTTGGGTGTTGGTGGTACCTGGACACTGTAACCCCTCACAGTCACTCTTGCTGGGCGCAGGCAGGGGCCCCGCAGTTAAAAATTGATAACAATTACAGAAAAATGGTAAACAAACATTGAAATGACTTGCACCTGTGAAACGGGGGCCGAAAAATTGTGCCTTGAGTGTTGGTGGGGCCCTAAACCAAACAAATAGTTGGAAGCGACCATAATCAGGATTGAGGAATAGGATAGGCAGCATAGGCAGTCTTCAAGGGATCCCAGATCCCTAACAAATGGAATCAGTTACATCAGCATCAGGGACAAGATAGTTGCTGTTGATCCAGGACTGATTCATGTTGATAAATGTCAGCTGGTCAGCGGAGTCTGTGGACAGACGCACTCTTTTATCCATCACAAAACCTCCAGCAGCACTGAATGTCCGTTCGGAAAGCACGCTGGATGTAGGACAGGTCAGTAGCTCGATGGCATATTGAGCAAGTTCTGGCCAGTGATCCATCCTCAAGACCCAGTAACCCAGTGGATGCTCAGTTGGAAAGGTCTCCAAGTCTGCTCTTGCCCCTAGATAATCCTGCACCATATGATGCAGACCCTGCCGATGGGTGCTTAAACCTAACATCCCTGGGCTCTGAGGACTAAAGAACTGTTTGAAGGCATCGGTCAGCCGGCCACCTTCTCCACCGCTCTTCCTTTGACAGAACGAAGCCTCAGAAACACATTGTCCTGGAAATGGTAACCTCCCATTGTCTGGAAAGGTGCTACACAGATTTTTTTTTTTCTTGGTGTCCTCAAGATGTTTCATCCTCTGCTCCCTCTGTGAAGGCTGGATGAGCTCTGCAACTTCACCCTTGTAACATGGATCAAGAGGGGTTGACAACCAGTACTGATCCCTCTCCTTGATACCACGAATCCTCGGGCCCTTACGCAGGCTTTGCAGAGTCATGGAGCCCATGCAGCGTAAGTTTGAGGAGGCAGGAGATTCTAAGTCCTCTGGGTCACTGAGGATGACATTGTCAGGAACTACCTCCTCCCAGCCATGTACTACTCCTGGTTGGGGTTCTGGGGACTGAACACCACCCCTTGAAGACTGCTGTATGTGATCCTCTACTTCCATGCTGCTGCAATCCTCCTCCTTCTCTTCCTCCTCCTGCTGTGTATTTTGTGGCCCCTCAGGAATGGTTTCTGCATAAAGGGGGCCTTGAGAGGACAGGAAATCCTCCTCTTCCTCCTGCTGTTCTTCCTCAAGTGCCCTGTCCATGATTCCAGGCAGCGTGTGCTCCAGCAGGAAGACTAGAGGGATAATGTCACTGATGCATGCATTGTCACGGCTCACCATCCCTGTGGCCCCTCAAATGGTGACAGGACAGTGCATGCATCCTTTTCAGCAGCCACTGGTGTGGTGAAAAGAAGCCAAGCTCCCCTGAGCCTGTCCTTGTGCCATATTCACACAGGTACTCATTGTTGGTCCTCTGCTGTGTGTGCAGCCGCTGCAGCATTGCCAATGTTGAGTTCCACCTGGTGGACATGTCACAAATGAGGTGGTTGGTGGGCAGGTTGAATTCCCGTTGAATGTCAGCCAGCCGAACACTGGGCGTGTATGACCGCAGGAAATGGCCACAGACTTTTCTGGCCTGCCTCAGAAGATCTGGAAAGCCTCGGTACCTGTACAAGAAACACTGCACCACAAAATTCAGGACGTGTGCCATGCATGGAACATTTGCCAAGTGTCCCTGTTGGAGGGCAGAGAGAAGGGTGGTGCCATAGCCACATGCAACCATTCAAGGATCAATCTGCCATGGTGTCAACCACCTCTGAGCCTGCCCCTGCAGAGCTGACAGAATCTCTGGCCCGGTGTGGCTCCTGTCCCCTAGACAGACCGGCTGAAGCACCACGTGGCATCTCTTAGCCTGACTGCTTGTGTAGCCCCTTGAATGCTTACGGAGCACTGCTGGTTCAGAGGACAATTCAGCAGAAGAGGCCATAGAGGCAGAGGAAGAGGAGGGGGTGGGGCAGACAGATGTGGCAGAATCACCACTAGATTTTTGGAGGCGTGGTGGTGGAACAAGCTCCAGCACTGAACCCTGTCCTGCATCCTTCCCAGCTGCTAGCAGAGTCACCCAGTGTGCCGTGAAGGATATGTAATGTCCCTGACCACGCCTGCTGGACCACGTGTCAGTAATGTGGACCTTGCTGCTGACCGCCCTGTCCAATGAGGCCAATACATTGCCTTCCACATGATGGTACAGAGCTGGAATGGACTTACGTGATAAGAATTGTCTTTTCAGAACCTGCCACTGTGGTACCGAACATTCTGCAAATTCACGGAAGGGGCGGAGTCCACCAGATGGAAAGGCAGAAGTTGTAATGCAGCAATTTGGCCAGGCTAGCATTTAGATGCTGAGCATGTGGATGGGTGGGACATGTGGATGGGTGGTACATGTGGATGGGTGGGACATGTGGATGGGTGAGACATGTGGATGGGTGGGACATGTGGATGGGTGAGACATGTGGACAGGTGAGACATGTGGACGGGTGAGACATGTGGACAGGTGGGACATGTGGAGGGGCGGGACATGTGGACATTCACGGTTCAGTAAATGAGGTAGCAACATTTTATAAATATATTTCAAATATACAGAATGTCTTTAAAAATAAAATCTACATTTTTGGAATTCATTTACAAATATAAGTAAAACTATATGTTAAAAAACATCTGAAGAATATACAGGTGAAACTGGAAAAATTAGAATCTGGTGCATTCATTCATTCATTCATTTATTTCAGTGCAGCAACTTAAAAGGTGAAACTAATATATGAGATAGACTCATTCCATGCAAAGCAAGATAGTTCCAGCCGTGATTTGTCATCATTGTGATGATTATGGCTTACAGCTCATGAAAACCCCAAATCTACAATCCCAGAAAATGAGAATATTCTATGCAATCAATAAAACACGGATTGTACATAGAACAATATCGCACCTCTGAAAAGTAGAAGCTGCATATGTACTCAGTACTTGGTTTGGGCCCCTTTTGCAGCAATTACTGCCTCAATGCGGCGTGGCATGGAAGCTATCAGCCTGTGGCACTGCTGAGGGGTTATGGAAGACCAGGATGCTTCAATAGCGGCTGTAACGGAACCGAAACCCGACCGCACTTGGGTATATTCCGTTATCCTGCAGCTTCCCCTGTCCGAACACCATCCACGGACCACACCCTTGAAATCCCTCTGGAAACAGACAGCACCCAGCTCCTCTTAAACAGGAAGCCAACTCTTTATTTTACACAAACAACATGTTTTATACAGAGGGCGGGGAAACACAACCAGGAACAGGAAATACATCATCAGCCCGCCCCATCCCACCCAGACACAGAACAATGGGATGAAACACATGGTAAAGGACATTGACCAACCCCCACACCAATACACAAACAGTACATCCCATAATAGTTGGCTGGACAGGAATTCACAGCACAATGGGGGGTAGCACATGGCAAACAGACAATGGACAGCCATGTGGCCTAGACAAAGGAACACACACTATACACAAGACTCCGACATTCACATACACACTTTGTACCCCTTAAACAGGCACATGGTGGGTTAAACATAATGATTTGGGGAGATGATACAGAGGTCCCCCCACCCCCAAAAGTCACTCCCGTCACAGCGGCCTTCAGCTCTTCTGCATTGTTCGGTCTCATGTCTCTCATCTTTCTCTTGGCAATGCCCCATAGATTCTCTATGGGGTTCAGGTCAGGCGAGTTTGCTGGCCAATCAATCACAGTAATCCCACGGTCAGTGAACCAGGTTTTGGTGCTTTTGGCAGTGTGGGCGGTGCCAAGTCCTGCTGGAAAATGAAGTCAGCGTCCCCATAATGCTGGTCTGTGGAAGGAAGCATGAAGTGCTCCAAAATCTCCTGGTAGACGGCTGCGGTGACCCTGGACTTAATGAAGCACAGAGGACCAACACCAGCAGATGACATGGCTCCCCAAATCAACACAGACTGTGGAAACTTCACACTGAACTTCATGCATCTTGCAGTGTGTGCCTCTCCATTCTTCCTCCATACTCGGGGATCCTCGGGCCTCTCCATTCTTCCTCCATACTCGGGGGTCCTCGGGCCTCTCCATTCTTCCTCCATACTCGGGGGTCCTCGGGCCTCTCCATTCTTCCTCCATACTCGGGGGTCCTCGGGCCTCTCCATTCTTCCTCCATACTCGGGGGTCCTCGGCCCTCTCCATTCTTCCTCCATACTCGGGGTCCTCGGGCCTCTCCATTCTTCCTCCATACTCGGGGTCCTTGTGCCTCTCCATTTTTCCTCCATACTCGGGGTCATTGGGCCTCTCCATTCTTCCTCCATAGTCGGGGTCCTCGGGCCTCTCCATTCTTCCTCCATACTCAGGGTCCTTGGGCCTCTCCATTCTTCCTCCATACTTGGGGTCCTTGGGCCTCTCCATTCTTCCTCCATACTTGGGGTCCTTGTGCCTCTCCATTCTTCCTCCATACTCGGGGTCCTTGGTTTCCAAATGAGAGGCAAAAGTTGCTCTCATCAGAAAAGAGGACTTTGGACCACTGAGGACAGACCAGGTCTGTTTTTCTTTAGCCCAGGTAAGACACTTCTGACGTTGTTTGTTGTTCAGGAGCGGCTTGACAAGAGGAATACGACATTTGAAGCCCATGTCCAGGATCTGTCTGTGTGTGGTGGCTCTTTTTTTTTATATTAACAATTTTTATTGGTTTTCAAAGAAATCATATGTTACAGAAAACAAAGGAGAGAAAAACAAAAAAGACAAGCAAAACAGAGAAGTACTTCGATGGCAAGGATTACATTTAGTCAAGACCAATGGAGTCATATAATAACAGTGCGTTAATAATCAGGGTCTTACATTTCAGGCCAGCATAGAGGAAGAGAAATTATCCCACGGGAGCCAAATCATCTCAAATACAGCAAACGAACCACTATGTGAAGCAGTCAAACACTCCATCTGTCTTACATCGGTAATAAGTTTATACAAAGTTGGCAATGAAGGTGGAGTAGAGGATAACCAACACATAGGAATACTTCTCCTGGCCGCGGTTAGCACATGTGCAGCAAGTTTTCTGGCTAGTTTAGGTAGACCCGGGAATGGCAAGCCCAGCAAAAAATGCAGTGGGTCAAATGGGAGAGAAACTTGCAACAATGATTGCAACAAGGAGCGGACCTCTTCCCAAAAAGGAGCAATGGAGCTGCAGGTCCAAAAAATATGATAAAGAGAGCCAGAAGCTCTACTACAGCGCCAGCAGGCAGGAGAAGCACTTGGATTATAAATAGAGATGAGCGAAGTATTCAAAAATTCGATTCTGCTGATTCGGCGAATTCGAGGAATAAATTTGATTCGAGTCGAATATATTCGCTGCGAATTCAACTTATAAAAAGGGTGTTTCTAGGCTTCAGAGAGCCTTTATATTAGTGCAGAACACTGTACCTTTAATTTAAATGCCCTTGGAGTCTGCTGGGGAAGAGAAATAATACTGTCAGTCAGTATGACATGCAGATGAGTGCCGTCGATCTTAGAATCACCGCACACTTCACTCATTTGGGCAGTCACGGGGCCAAAACCAGAGTGTGGAGCCACAGTTTGGCGGTGGAGGCAGCAGCAATGGGAGGCCATACAGCACCCTATGACAAAATGGAACCCACCAGCAGTGTGAGGAGACCTGAAAGTGGCACATGGCAGAGTGTGGCGATGGAGACAGCAGCAATGGGAGGCCGTACAGGGACCCATGACACACTCTGGACCTGGCAGCAGCATGAGGAGGCGGTACAGGGGCCCATGACAGATTACGGGCCTGGCAGCAGCATGAGGAGTCGGTACGGGGGCCCATGGCAGATTACGGGCCTGGCAGCAGCAATGGGAGGCCCGTAATCTGCCAGCACCCTATCACAAAATGGAACCCACCAGCAATGTGAGGAGACCTGAAAGTGGCACATGGCAGAGTGTGGCGATGGAGACAGCAGCAATGGGAGGCCGTACAGGGACCCATGACACACTCTGGACCTGGCAGCAGCAAGAGGAGGCGGTACAGGGGCCCATGGCAGAGTGGCGAAGCGTAAGCAGCTTAAATTGAAGGCCATACAGAGGCCTATGTTAAAAATAATAACATGTTTGGGGCATGATTCATGGCGGATTTAGTCAGTTGTGTCAGGAACTGGTGGTTTGAAATCCAGACTAATCCACGCCTGATTCATTTTCACAAACGTGAGTCTCTCCACACTTTGGGTGGACAGTCGTGTCCTCCGCGGAGTTACAATACCTCCTGCCGCACTAAACACGCGCTCCGATGCCACGCTACTGGCCGGGCATGACAGCCTTTCAAGGGCAAATTCAGCTAGTTGGGGCCAAAGGTCAAGTTTCGTTGCCCAGTAGTCAAGGGGATTGTCTACCTCGGTTGGCAGGGTGCTGTCCAAGTAGGCCCAAGCCTGTTGTTTGAGCTCCTGCTCCAGGTCCACCTGATGCTGCTGCTGCTGCGGCTGGTTAGTAGTTTCCTCACTGCGCTGGTGAAGAAAGCTACTCATCATCGACTGCAGACTGAGGCAGCCGCTGCTGGTGGAGCTGCCACTGCTCCTACCATCCCACCCCTCCCCTGCTGCCATGGCAGCGGAACGCGAGCGCACAGGGCCCACAGTGTCTGAGGATGGACGTTGGAGCAGAAAGGCAGAGACCAACTGACTACATAGGTGGTTTTTATAGTACGTTATTTTGGCCTCCCTCTCAGCAGGTGTGAAAAAGGCCACCATTTTGGAACGGTAGCGAGGGTCCAACAAGGTGGACAGCCAAAAGTCATCCCTCTGTCTGATGGTTATTATTCGGCTGTCGCTACGCAAGCAACCGAGCATGCTATGGGCCATTTGTGCCAAGGAATGCGAGGGACTCCCTGCCTCCATCTCCACAGCATACTGCCACGGTGCGTCTGGGTCCTCTGTCTCCTCCTCCTCCTCTACCAGATGCTCCTGCTCCTCCACTCCTGTCCGCTGAGTGGAAAAACCACCCATTTCACTCAATAATTCCTGAGCACCAATGTCCTCCTCTACCTCCTCCTCTTCTTCCTGTCCTGCCCCCACAGGGGTCATGTGGCGTTGAGATCTGTGCGCCACGTCTACCGCACCCTGACCAGCCATTGTTAACAGCATTTGTTCCAGGACGTGCAGCAGAGGAATGACGTCGTTCATCCCATAGTCCTGCCGACTCACGAATAGCGTGGCCTCCTCAAAGGGCCTGAGCAAGCGGCAGGTGTCACGCATGAGCTGCCAATGGCTGACATCTAAGTTACACAGGGGAGTACCTTTATCCGCTTGTAACATCAGGAAATCGGTGATGGTCTTTCGCTGTTCGTAAAGGCGGTCTAACACATGTAGGGTTGAATTCCACCTTGTTGCAACGTCGCAGATCAGGCGATGCTGTGGAATTCCGTTCTGCCGCTGCAGCTCAAGGAGGGTGTGCTTTGCGGTGTAGGAATGGCTGAAATGCATGCAAAGTTTACGTGACATTTTAAGGATGTCTTGCAGTGGGATGGTGGATTTTAGGAACCGCTTGACAACCAGATTGAACACGTGAGCCATGCATGGCGCATGGCACAACCTTCCTTGACGCAGAGCAGACACCATGTTCTTTCCGTTGTCGGTCAACATGGTTCCGATTTTCAGTTTGCGCGGAGACAGCCATCTGTCGATTTCTCTGTTCATTACACTCAGAAGTTCCTCCCCTGTGTGACTACATTCGCCAAGGCATACCAGGTGCAGCACAGCGTGACACCGTTGCGCCCTGCACATGTGATATGCCGGTCGGGTAATGGGACTTGGCATGGGGGTGGCGGCTGAGGACACGGCGGAAGAAGAGGTGGTAGAGGCGGACATCTTTGCCGGACCAAGGACGTGCAAACGTGGAGGCAAAAGCGGCGTGACCTGTCCAAGTTGCTGGTGCGGCTGTGCCGGCACCACGTTCACCCAGTGGGCCGTAAATGACATATACTGTCCCTGACCGTAGTTACAGCTCCACACGTCGGCGCTGCCGTGCACTTTGGCAGAGACCGTCATGCTCAAAGACTGGCCCACCATCTCTTCTACATGTGAATGCAGGGCTGGCACTGCCTTTTTGGCAAAGAAATGCCGGCTTGGCACTCTCCACCGCGGCGCGGCACAAGCCATCATTTCTCGGAAAGGTGCTGAGTCCACCAGTTGGAAAGGGAGGGACTGCAGCACCAGCAACTTGGACAGGAGGACGTTCAGCTTTTGCACCGTCGGGTGCGTGCTCGCAAACTGTTGTCTCTTGGAAACGGATTCCAAGAAAGACTGCTGACGGAATCCGTGAAGAGGAGTAGCAGGAGAAGGAGCATCTGACCGAGCGGAAGATGCCAACGAGCGACAACTCCCCTCAGCAGAGGTGTTGGAGCCTTGACTGGCTGATAGAGGGCGATTGACGTCGGGTGACGGAGCAAGTAACGGAGCGGGTGATGGAGCGGGGGCTGGGGCAGGCAGAACCGCCGTATCTTTATCACGGTTTTCCCAGGCCACCGAATGGCGACCCTGCATATGCTGACGCAACGCTGTAGTCCCAACATGGGCCCCCTGGCCACGCTTGACTTTCTGGCCACATAGTCGACATACGGCTACGTTTACGTCCTCGGGCGGCTTGACGAAAAACTGCCACACCGCCGAGTAGGAAACTTTGCCCCCGCTACTCCTCACTGGCTGACTGCTACTTCCTCCGTGCACACCGGCACCACTACTGGCCGTGGTGGTAGGCTGCAGTGGAGCTGGTGCTCTACTCCGTGGCCGTTTGCCTCCACTGACACTGCTGCGACCCTGCTGCCTCCTGGGCAACCCACCGACTGTTTTGCTCGCTGCCAAGCTGCCACCCTCTTCTCCTGATGATGCGGAAGCAATAGCCTGATGACGACGAGGCTGCCAAGTGCGATCAGCCTCATCATCATCAATTAGGGTCTCCGCCTCACTACTAGCCCCCTCGGCTGCGTGTGGGTCAGGAGACAGACCTGTCTCTAGACCGGCTACCGAGCCACTCTCCTCGCCAGTACTTCTTCGCCTGGCTGCTGAAGAGGCAGATGTCTCCCCCCGTTCCTGACCGCCCTCTGTTAGCTCTTCCTCACTGTACAGTGGGGCTGAGCCCACAGCATGCGATACTTTGCTTGGTGAGGGAACAGCAAAGGACAGGGGCAGGTAGAGGACACGTGATTTCAGTGGGCTTGCTCCCGGGCCATGCCAACTAACGGTTGTGTTTGACGTACACACCGACCGTTGGCTGTAGGTGTCAGAGGTGACCTGGGAAGAGGAAGACGACCGAGCCAACCAATCGATGACGGCAGGGTTGTCGGTGGAGACACAACCGCTGGATGACACCGGGAGCACTGGTCTCTGGCTGCGACTAGTGCTGCCTTGACCCCTTCCTCTGCTGCCACGTCTGCTCGCTCCTGAAACATTGCCTCCTCTGCCACTCCTCTGCGTGTTGTCTGACATACTCTTTAATTCAACGATTCTGTGTCCCTGAGCAACAATTCTGTGTCCCTGAGTAACGATTCTGTGTCCCTGAGTAACGATTCTGTGTCCCTGAGTAACAATTCTGTGTCCCTGAGTAACAATTATGTGTCCCTGAGTAACAATTCTGTGTCCCTCAGTAACGATTCTGTGTCCCTCAGTAACAATTCTGTGTCCCTCAGTAACAATTCTGTGTCCCTGAGTAACAATTCTGTGTCCCTCAGTAACGATTCTGTGTCCCTCAGTAATGATTCTGTGTCCCTGAGTAACGATTCTGTGTCCCTGAGTAACGATTCTGTGTCCCTGAGTAACAATTCTGTGTCTGTCCCTGAGTAACGATTCTGTGTCCCTCAGTAACAATTCTGTGTCCCTGAGTAACAATTATGTGTCCCTGAGTAACAATTCTGTGTCCCTCAGTAACGATTCTGTGTCCCTCAGTAACAATTCTGTGTCCCTGAGTAACGATTCTGTGTCCCTGAGTAACGATTCTGTGTCCCTCAGTAATGATTCTGTGTCCCTCAGTAACGATTCTGTGTCCCTGAGTAACGATTCTGTGTCCCTGAGTAACAATTCTGTGTCCCTCAGTAACGATTCTGTGTCCCTCAGTAACGATTCTGTGTCCCTGAGTAACGATTCTGTGTCCCTGAGTAACAATTCTGTGTTCCTGAGTAACGATTCTGTGTCCCTGAGTAACGATTCTGTGTCCCTGAGTAACAATTCTGTGTCTGTCCCTGAGTAACGATTCTGTGTCCCTCAGTAACAATTCTGTGTCCCTGAGTAACAATTCTGTGTCCCTGAGTAACAATTCTGTGTCCCTCAGTAACGATTCTGTGTCCCTCAGTAACAATTCTGTGTCCCTCAGTAACAATTCTGTGTTCCTGAGTAACAATTCTGTGTCCCTGAGTAACAATTCTGTGTCCCTCAGTAACGATTCTGTGTCCCTCAGTAACAATTCTGTGTCCCTCAGTAACAATTCTGTGTCCCTGAGTAACAATTCTGTGTCCCTGAGTAACAATTCTGTGTCTGTCCCTGAGTAACGATTCTGTGTCCCTCAGTAACAATTCTGTGTCCCTCAGTAACGATTCTGTGTCCCTGAGTAACAATTCTGTGTCCCTCAGTAACGATTCTGTGTCCCTCAGTAACAATTCTGTGTCCCTGAGTAACGATTCTGTGTCCCTGAGTAACAATTCTGTGTCCCTGAGTAACAATTCTGTGTCTGTCCCTGAGTAACGATTCTGTGTCACTCAGTAACAATTATGTGTCCCTCAGTAACAATTCTGTGTCCCTGAGTAACAATTCTGTGTCCCTGAGTAACAATTCTGTGTCCCTCAGTAATGATTCTGTGTCCCTTAGTAACAATTCTGTGTCCCTGAGTAACGATTCTGTGTCCCTGAGTAACAATTCTGTGTCCCTGAGTAACAATTCTGTGTCTGTCCCTGAGTAACGATTCTGTGTCCCTCAGTAACAATTCTGTGTCCCTCAGTAACAATTCTGTGTCCCTGAGTAACAATTCTGTGTCTCTGAGTAACAATTCTGTGTCCCTCAGTAACGATTCTGTGTCCCTCAGTAACAATTCTGTGTCCCTGAGTAACGATTCTGTGTCCCTGAGTAACAATTCTGTGTCCCTGAGTAACAATTCTGTGTCTGTCCCTGAGTAACGATTCTGTGTCCCTCAGTAACAATTCTGTGTCCCTCAGTAACAATTCTGTGTCCCTGAGTAACAATTCTGTGTCCCTGAGTAACAATTCTGTGTCCCTCAGTAACGATTCTGTGTCCCTCAGTAACAATTCTGTGTCCCCCAGTAACAATTCTGTGTCCCTGAGTAACGATTCTGTGTCCCTGAGTAACAATTATGTGTCCCTGAGTAACAATTCTGTGTCCCTGAGTAACAATTCTGTGTCCCTGAGTAACGATTGTGTGTCCCTGAGTAACGTCTCATTAAGGCGCCAGTGACACGGTTTGGGCATAGCAGGGGGAAAAAAAAGATTTAAGGTCAAAGAGGCATGGTCAGACCAAGTGATGGGATTGATTTCAGAGGAAACCAGAAGTGGGAGCAAAGAGACAGAGATGAAAAAATGATCTAGGCGGGAATAACTACGGTGAGGGTTGGAGTAAAATGTAAATTGTTTATGAAGGGGGTGTTTAATCCGCCAAGCGTCAAAGAGACGATGCTCCCTAATCAATTTACGGAAAGATTTTGAAGAGGAGCATTGCCGCTTCGAGGGGGTGGACTCAAAAAGCACTTTTCTGTCTTTATGGGGGGAAACAATCAGATTAAAATCTCCCCCTACAATCACCTGTGAGGTAGTAATAGAGTCTAGATTAGCGAGCGTTTGGGATAGGAATTGCAGTTGACCTGTATTGGGAGCATATAAATTCAACAGAACAAGGGGAGTCTCGCCATGCATACACTCTAAAATAATAAAACGACCCTGGCGGTCAACCTTGGAGGAAACAACCCGAAGGGAGCAGTGTGACCCAATAAGGATTGCCACCCCGGCCTTCCCAGAAGGATTAAAGGCCGAGTAGGCTTGGGGAAAAAATCTCGAGGCAAAACGAAAAGAGCCAGTTGATTTAAAATGGGTTTCTTGGACAAAAATAATGTCTGCTCCAGAGGATCGGAATTCCCTCAAAGCCATCCACCATTTTTGAATGGAGTTGAGGCCCTTGACGTTATAGGACAGAAACCTCAACGCCATTATGAAACAACGACAACTGACCTACATGTAATAGCATGAAAAATGAATGGAATACCATCGATGTAATATAGTGAGAAACAAAAAACATAAAACAGTTGAATAACACAGTACAGTGCAAGGTAATAGTATAAAAAACAAAAAACAGAGAACTAACACTAATAAGTATCCGCAAGGATATAAACTCGGGGGTAACAATGGGACCCAAGTCGTCTAGGCCTATGGCTAGACAAAGTCGGGGGCAACACGACAACCAGGACATCGGAAAGATCGTCAAGCCCGGCCAGAAAAAAAAAAAAAAAATCAACCATGAAAAACACCCGACAATTTGGCCGGACAGATAAGGTAAACCTGTGGGAAAATTATGTAAAGACAAAAAGAACCAAAAACCCAGGAAGGAAGGTTCATCACCGGATTCAGAAGGGCGCCCCAGAGAATCGTCAAGCAGGTGGATCAGTTGACCGAGGAAGACGCGGACGTTGTGGGGTACGAGAAAGTCTCTTCCGACCTCTGCGAACTGGGGTCCAGATCTTGTTGGGGGTGGCGGATGTACGAGACGGAGTTGGTGGCAGTGGGGATACATCTTCAGACAGAGGTGGAAGTCCCAGGCGTTTTAAGAAGGAGTCCGCCTCATGAAGATCACGGAGCACAACTTGGGTATTGTCCCTAGTTACGATCAGCCGAAAGGGAAACCCCCAGGGGTAAGGGACACGGTGGTGTTGAAGATGTGTGGTGATCCGTTTCAGATCTCGTCGCTTAGCCAGTGTAATCGGGGACAGGTCGCAGAAGAGTTGGAGTCTGTCCCCCTGAAATTCCAGAGACGATTTATGGCGAACAGCAGAAAGTAGAGCTTCTTTGCTTTGAAAAAAATGAAAGCGAAAAATAACGTCGCGAGATCTGGTGCCTTCAGCAGGTTTTGGGCCCAAGGAGCGGTGAGCCCTATCCATACGCCAATCTGCTTCTGGAACCAAGGGGGCAGTCGCGGTAAAGAAAGACAGAAGATGAGGGTGCAACTGTGCATCTGCAATAGACTCGGACATACTGCGGATACGGATATTTTGGCGCCGTTCCCTGTTTTCCAGATCCTCTTGCTGGAGCTGCATTTGGGACATGGAATGCTTCAGATAAGCGTTATCCTCCTCCAGCACGTGGACGTATTGAACCAGATCATCAAACTCATTTTCCAGTCTGTCCGTGCGATCTCCAATCTGGGTAATGTCCCCTCTAAGATCCAAGGCCAGCTTTCCAATTTCAGCGGATATGGACGCGGTAATGTTGCGCAAAAAATTTTGTAGCTTGTCATCCAACGCTGACAATGTGAGGGAAGGTGACTGGGTGGCCTGTTGAGATGCCAGGGTGGAAGGAGGATGCTTCTCTGAGGCAGAGTGCTCCGCAGCCCTTGCAGTAGCATGCTGAGGCTCATAGTCCTCCAGCAGGGAGTGTGTCAGGGCAGAGGCTGGAGTGTCTGTGGGTGCAGTACCCTCCGCGACCACCGGGGGGCCGTGATCCCTCCCTGGGCTCTCAGTCATACCTGAGGCTGGGGATTGTGGCCTGGAGAGGAACCTCCGGTGCGGCGAGGGCCGCGGGTCACGTGGTTGCGGGGAGGGGGGCCTCCAGCGCCCTATCTTCCCCATCAAGCCTTCGCTCAGGTGCCGGGCCGGGTGCAGAGTATGGGTGACTCACCCGCAGCGGAAGAGGAGCGGAGGCGAGTGTCGGGTGAGTCTTCGCTGGCCGGGATGAGCGGAGCTCACTTAAAGTGCGGCCGCCATCGTCCCTGGCCACGCATGCGCCCCCAACTTTTTTACTTTTAATGCACAGAAACACTAAATATTGACCAATTATTTGGTAAAATATAAAAGATAATGGTATGCCGAGTAAATAGATACCAAACATGACATGCTTTAAAACTGCGCATGCCCCGTGCAATGGTGACAAACTGCATATGTGTTTAATATTCATAGACAACATTTAAGATCCTTTACAAGCCACCATTATAGATTTACAGAGGAGGTCTGGTGTTAGAATTACTGCCCTTCATCTGACGTTCGTGGCGATACCTCACATACATGGTACAACCGCTGTTTCCATACTGGCGCAGGGTCAAGGCTCACAAATGCAGATGCGGGCGTGCACAGGGGGGGGAGGGTACTTTTTTTAAGTTATTTTGATTTTTTTTATTATTTTTACACTGTCCCTTCTTTGTTTTTTATCACTTTTAATGCTATCACAGGGAATGCAAATATCCCCGATAGCTTCAATGGGCATTGTCATAGATTCTATTTTGAGGAATCTGGGGTCTATCAGACTCTGGATCTCTCCTCTGCCCTCACATTATCTCATCTCACCAACATCGCTGATCAGATGCTTTCCCAATTTACAAATGGCGCTGTTTATATCCTGCGAAACTGAAGTGATGAAATGCTCGTAGCTTCCGATTTCTTAGGCTATAGAGATGATTGGCACCACTTTGGTCTCTAATCAGCTCTATGGTCAGCTGGCAGAAACACTGGCTGCATTCTCAGGTTCCCCCGATGGCACGGGACTGCCTGAGAAGGCCATGGAAGGCAGTGGGGGAGGGGGGACATCATTTCCCACTGCTTGTAAAAGCAATCCTGCAGCTAATTAGCCAATAAAAGCTGATCGCCGGCTGAAAAAACTATACCAGGATGATGCCTGCAGCTGTACCATCATCCTGGTATAACCATTCAAAGTCCAGTGATGTACCAGGACCTCGGTCTACGAATTTAATTTGTTCTGTAGGACATTTCATATAGCAAAAAATTTGTAAACCAAAACACTGTTTCCCATAGGAATGCATTGAAAACCAATTAATACGTTCTGAAGGTCAGAAAAACAGTAAACACGACTAAAATACTGCGTGAGTTATGTTATTAACTCGTTATTAATTTATTATTTAGTAGTGACAACCATGTGCTCATGTTTCAGCTGTCAGCGGGGTTCCCCACTGAATGTAAAAGAATTGCTGGCAATTAAGAAAAAGTGTTTTTTTCTTCTCTATACAATAGTTCAGAAATTCAGCAGTTACTTCCCCCTCCCCCACCTGAAAGAGAGAAAGTTTCCTTTAGTTTATTTCCCCAAGTTACAAGATACAATGTTTCCTTTAAATTTCCTAAAATATACAATGTTTCATTTCAGTTTCTTAGAAGATACAAAGTATCCTTTAGCTCCAGGAAACTGACAGCGAATGTTGTGAGTTATAGTGAAGAAAATAAAAGATGACAATTGCATTTAAAAATCAGCGCCGACATACACTTAGTATTGTGAAAACAATTAGTAAACAATCAGTAATCCGAGGCGTTATTTTCAATGGATTTTCATTCGTAAATCACAAATAACGTGATTGGAGGCATTGGTAAAGGTATTGCTGTACATGTTATGTTCATTATTCTTGTATGCAGCCTGTGGACTGAATGAAAAAAAGAGAAGAAATCTCTGCCAGAAAAGTGTGTGGTATGCCCACCACTGGAATATACCGCCCTGCATCCACCCACTTCTAATGGTGGGCACACATTAGGTCGCACGGTGCCACATGCGCCAGTTCCAGGATTGTACAAAGGTCTAAATAGTGGCACGCTTGGATAAACATTGTCCACGTATAAGTGGTACCCCATATGGAGAAGGATGACACCAAGTCCCAAACTATCTTGTCACTGCTCCCCATGTAGTCTGGGCATCCGGGGGGTTCCACGTGACTATCTTTTCCCTCGCAAATCCTAACAATACTTGTGCTCACCACCGCACCAGCTTGTACTACACTTATGGGACTCGCCACGTCACCAAGTCATACTGCAGTGCTGGTATTATTATTATTATACAGGATTTATGGCGCCAACAGTTTGCTCAGCACTTTACAATATAACGGGAGACAATACAGCAACAATACAGTTCAATACAAGAGGGTTAGGAGGACCTGATCCTGGGAGCTTACAATCTAAGAGGTATGTGAAAGACCAGGATGTACTAGGCCGCTGGTGTCGCCAGTTCACCAAAAGGTAGCGCGGCACTAGTACTGGCACTCTGCTGCATATGAGAGTCATCAAAATTTACCGACAAGTGCTAACAGAGATCAGGCCTGAATCTGCCAACACTGCGGTTTTGTGTGCAATGTATCAGGTGACAGTGACCTACTGACATTGTACTTGCTGGGGGAGAAGGGGGGGGTAAGCGTAGGGGCTAAACACAGGTGCTGGCAGGTGCCGGGGCTGATCCCGCTAACGCTGCATTTGTGGGGACGCTATACTAATGTGAACGCTGGTATAGTGCTGATCTGATGAAAGATATTGACCCGTTCAGATACTATACTAGCAATGGAGGTTTATTGTGCATGAGTGTCTTCCTGGCAATCAAGGGGTTAAATGTGATGACTGCTGTACTGACTGACAATCTGACACCATCCGGGAGGGGCGTGAAAACCACGGGAGTGCAAATCGTGTATATATATGTGATTTTGCGCACCCATGCCGCCCTGTAGCAGCATTTCTGCTGGTCAGGAAGCGGTTAAAGAAGCAGTTTGTGTTACGTCGCTGCGTTACTTTAACTGACAATTGCGCGGTCGTGCAACGCTGCACTAAAATTACATTTACATCTTTTTTTCCAACAAATTGATCTTTCTTTTGGTGGTATTTGATCGCCTGTGCGTTTTTTATTTTTTGCGCTATAAAAAAAGACCGACAATTATGAGGAAAAAAACATATTTTGGACTTTTTGCTATAAAACATGTCCAGTAAAAAAATTAAAAAATCTAATTTTGTCATGAATTTTGGCCAAAATGTATTCTGCGACATGTCTTTGCTCAAAAAAATCCCAATACGTGTAAATTAATTGGTTTATGTGAAAGTTATAGCGTTTACAAATGGCGGTATAGATACTGGATTGTTAATTTTTTTATACTAATAATGGTGGTGATCAGCGACTTATGGTGGCGATCAGCGACTTATGACTTATGAGTTTTTGAGCTGTCAGTGTGCGCTGCCTGCGCTGGGATCTATAGAGAGCCGGGACCCTGGTGAGACACTGCGGATGCATGCTGACCTGGATGGGGGCTGCTCATGGAGAAGGCCGATTGCAAGGTGTTGGACAAAGAAGGGGACCTGACCAGATCTGACCAGACTTCAGTTGAGACATTGGAGGTCTCCATGTTATAGAAAAGCGCACAAAGGTTGCGCATCTGGTGAGTGCGTAATCTGTACCCCCATTATTTCACCGTGCACACAGTCTGTGTTGTCTGGAGAGCCATAGATCGGTTGAGATCTTGTTCACATCCTCACGCTGGACTTACCTTTGGATATAATAATCCTTCTAATAATCACGTTCTATTAGCCACTATACAGTGGCGTATATTCGAATGCACAGTGTCACTTTATACCTTTGCATGAGTTTGTACATGTATATACACCTTTGTCTTTTTGTGTTTTAGCGCTGCACCTTTTTGTATATTACTGTGATCGGTGACTTATGGCGGCGATCAGTGACTTATGGTGGTGATCAGCGGCTTATGGCGGCAATCAGTGAATTATGGTGGCGATCAGTGACTTATGGTGGTGATCAGCGACTTATGGTGGTGATCAGCGACTTATGGTGGCGATCAGTGACTTATGGCGGCGATCAGTGACTTATGGCGGCGATCAGCTACTTATGGCAGCGATCATCGACTTATGGCGGCGATCAGCGACTTATGGCAGCGATCATCGACTTATGGCGGCGATCATCGACTTATGGTGGCGATCAGTGACTTATGGCGGCGATCAGTGACTTATGGCGGCGATCAGCTACTTATGGCAGCGATCATCGACTTATGGCGGCGATCAGCGACTTATGGCGGCGATCAGTGACTTTTGGCGGGACTGCAGTAGACATTCTGACACTGGGGGGGGGTACTGACTTGGGGTTACTGACATCGCCAGTGACACCAATACAGTGATCAGTGCAAAGAAAACCACTGAAACTGTACTAATGGCACTGGGGGGGAGGGGTTAAATGTTTTAGGCAATCAAAGGGTTAATTGTGTGAGGGGAGTGTTTTACTAGGGGGTGGGGGGGGGGTGTACTTCACAGGAACACGCTGATCCCCAGAGGTAAACTCCGCTCTCAGGAACAGTGTGCTGGAAACTGACAGGGAGCAGAGTTACATTGAAAACAATACAGCTGTGCTCTGTGTCACTGTTTGCCAGCAATCGCCGGGACCTGGCGGGTAATGACTGGCCGGGACCCGGTGATTGACACCCGCGATCAGCGGTGCGGGTAGGGCGGTCGTGCGCCTCGCGCATGCCCCCTACCTGTTTTGCAAAATGAGGTTTTAAATGTGATTTTGTGCAGCGGTGCCGCCCTGTCGCAGTATATACACCGTGGCTGGTCGGCAACCAGTTAAATACTTGTTTTTGATTATAATCTTGAATTTCTCTCTGATATTTCTTCTTTTTCTTGTTTTTAATCTCTGAATTCCTGTTTTTATCGTTTTTGTTCAGCTCATTCATATATTTAGAAAACTCTGGATGCTCTTTGAATGTTTCTACTTTAGCTATATAATCCTCCAAAACCATCTCCATTTTCCTCATTTTCTTTGTTTCCTTTTAATAGAAAATAATAATAATTCCACGCTTTTGTCACTAAAGAAATCGTACCATTCTAGAATATTCCTTCTTCTATGAACCCCCCGCAATGGGAAATACCATCTTCATTTTCAGGGGGTTATTCCTTCTTTAATGTATCTCTCCATAGTTGTTATACCCCCCCAAGTGTGGATCCTTTTATCCAGAATATCCCCCCCTTTCTGAATACATTATTCATGTTAATATCCACTTTTTCTTCCCCTTTAAAAATGCTTTCTATATCTAAATACGAAAAACCTCCATTGTGTCTGCTAACAAGTGTATGACTTCTAGTGATTAAAGGGTATAAATTGTACTTGTGAGCCACAAAAACTGTACATTATATACTGAATTGGTCAATAATGCGATTCGCTGACATTAATTATGTGTAATCTGATCCTCATCCCCTCCCCCAATATTTCCATGTGTAATCTGATCCTCATCCCCACCCCCAATATTTCCATGTGTAATCCGATCCTCATCCCCACCCCCAATATTTCCATGTGTAATCCTATCCTCATCCCCACCCCAAATATTTCCATGTGTGATCTGATCCTCATCCCCACCCCCAATATTTCCATGTATAATCTGATCCTCATCCCCACCCCCAATATTTCCATGTGTAATCTGATCCTCATCCCCACCCCCAATATTTCCATGTGTAATCTGATCCTCATCCCAATCCCCCAATATTTCCATGTGTAATCTGATCCTCATCCCAATCCCCCAATATTTCTATGTGTAATCCGATCCTCATCCCCACCCCCAATATGTCCATGTGTAATCCGATCCTCATCCCCACCCCCAATATTTCCATGTGTAATCTGATCCTCATCCCCACCCCCAATATGTCCATGTGTAATCCGATCCTCATCCCCACCCACAATATTTCCATGTGTAATCTGATCCTCATCCCCACCCCCAATATTTCCATGTATAATCTTATCCTCATCCCCACCCCCAATATTTCCATGTGTAATCTGATCCTCATCCCCACCCCCAATATGTCCATGTGTAATCCGATTCTCATCTCTATCCCCAATATTTCCATGTGTAATCTGATCCTCATCCCCACCCCCAATATTTCCATGTGTAATCCGATTCTCATCCCCACCCCCAATATTTCCATGTGTAATCTGATCCTCATCCCAATCCCCAATATTTCCATGTGTAATCTAATCCTCATCCCCACCCCCAATATTTCCATGTGTAATCTGATCCTCATCTCTATCCCCAATATTTCCATCTGTAATCCGATCCTCATCCCTATCTCCAATATTTCCATGTGTAATCCGATCCTCATCCCCACCCCCAATATTTCCATGTGTAATCCGATCCTCATCCCCAACCCCAATATTTCCACGTGTAATCCGATCCTCATCCCCACCCCCAATATTTCCATGTGTAATCTGATCCTCATCCCTATCCCCAATATTTCCATGTGTAATCTGATCCTCATCCCCACCCCAATATTTCCATGTGCAATCTGATCCTCATCCCCACCCCCAATATTTCCATGTGTAATCTGATCCTCATCCCCACCCCCAATATTTCCAGGTGTAATCTGATCCTCATCCTCACCCCCAATATTTCAATATTTCCATGTGTAATCTGATCCTCATCCCCACCCCCAATATTTCCATGTATAATCTTATCCTCATCCCCACCACCAATATTTCCATATGTAATCTGATCCTCATCCCCACCCCCAATATTTCCATGTGTAATCTGATCCTCATCCCCACCCCCAATATGTCCATGTGTAATCTGATCCTCATCCCTATCCCCAATATTTCCATGTGTAATCTGATCCTCATCCCCACCCCAATATTTCCATGTGTAATCTGATCCTCATCTCTATCCCCAATATTTCCATCTGTAATCCGATCCTCATCCCTATCCCCAATATTTCCATGTGTAATCCGATCCTCATCCCCACCCCCAATATTTCCATGTGTAATCCGATCCTCATCCCCACCCCCAATATTTCCATGTGTAATCTGATCCTCATCCCTATCCCCAATATTTCCATGTGTAATCTGATCCTCATCCCCACCCCAATATTTCCATGTGTAATCTGATCCTCATCTCTATCCCCAATATTTCCATCTGTAATCCGATCCTCATCCCCATCCCCAATATTTCCATGTGTAATCCGATCCTCATCCCCACCCCCAATATTTCCATGTGTAATCCGATCCTCATCCCCACCCCCAATATTTCCATGTGTAATCTGATCCTCATCCCCACCCCCAATATTTCCATGTGCAATCTGATCCTCATCAGATCCTCATCCCCACCCCCAATATTTCCATGTGTACACATACTGTACATACACTAAACCCATCAGGTGCTAAAGGGGTGTGGCCACATGAACACCAACCATTTGGATCCACCCACTTGAAGAGATAAAATGAATTTCATGGTGACATCACCTTCTAGACAGAGTATCTATCTGACCCTTTCTCTGCCAGGTCCAGATGAGGCTGCAGGAAAGGAACTGCAGACTGTCAAGAAAGGGACATTAGAGGTCTGTTTGAACCCCTAATGTCTCCAAAGCCCCCCCCCCCCACAAAAAATGTACAAATATAAAAAAAACTATAACTGTACTTGTGTAAAAAAAAAAGATAAAACACACAGTAAGAGTAGAGTTAGACCTGCATCTAAAACTCCCTTTCCTCTGAAGCTTGATCTGTATTTGGATTGCTCTTCAGAGGCTACTGACAGGCAGTGAGGAAGCGATGTGACCCCCCCCCCCTCACCACCTGTTTTATCCCCATTTTACCGACCAATGAACCGACACCTACACCCGCACAGATGTCTGATCTGTCCTTGCACCTGCTGTGTCCCGATTCCCATGAATGGGACTGTCTGCATAGGGAGGCACAGATCACCCGTCCATCCCCATGCAGGTAATCCCAGCCCCCCCCATGGGCGCATGCTTCTCTACCCCCCATGTGACCGAGGCCTTGGTAGGAATTTAGCAGGAATTTTGTAAGTTACGTTGTGTCTATGTGCGCCAATAAGGATTTTACTGCTTTTCTGAAAATAACGATTTGATAAACATTTCTGCAACTATTGCTGGGCCTAAAAAATCAGCAGCCCCTTCTGTTTATTCTACTGGTCATGTGATTTCAGGAAACGTCTGGTATGGGGGGTCTTGTAGAAACTCTGAAAACTAGAAGTAAATAATAAAAAAAAAATTTGAAAAATTGCCAAACTGGCAGGGCGTGTCAGTGAGAGGGTTCAACTGCAGTGACACCTTCCAGTGTCGGGATCCTGAGAAGAGAAACCTGTGATTTCTGAGACATGAGAGTGTGTGATCAGCGAGTTTCATTTCCTCTACGTATCCCTTGTTATCCTGTGATTGGCTCCAGCTCAGCCACCTCCCTATGTTTCCTCTATAGAAATATCTAACCTGCAAATACAATGTAGATACTGATGTAAACACCAACAAGAAAACGAGCGCTAAAATCCAAAGCTGCTGCAGCATCGAAAAGGTAACCAAATAAAGCTTCCAAAGTCACTGATAAATGATAGGTGCAGCGCTAAAAAGACTGAAATGACTCTAAAAGTAGTATATGTGATAAAGTGCAAACATAATAAAGTGCTGATGCAATCATCAAAGTAAAACATTATATATATCTATCACTGCCCCAGATGAGTGACAACAATAAATAAATAAGGTGACTGTTAGTGCTGATAAAGTGACAAATATGATTAGGGGTGCAATTATGACTAAGTACATTGGCACGAAACGCGTCAGTGAGGAGCTGTACGTCATGACGTTATGCCGCCAGAGCCTCGAGCAGGTCCGGTAGCCATCTTGGATTTCCCTCATGATCAGTTTTTTGTACTCTTATTATTGTATACCAAACGGAAGGAATACATTTACTTTGAAGCAGTATCACGCTATTGGCATCCTTTCTTTGGGCTCTTTATGAGCTTACCAACCCCCAGAGCTTAATACGGAGGATGGCAGAGGTAATGCAGATGACCCAGAGAGGGGGACTCCATACCAGGCTGTAGACATCCTTAAAGGGACCTCCGACTGACCACAGTATATATATATACAGGCATATTATTATTACGCATCTGGTGAGTGCGTAATTCTACTACTTACCTGGCACATCACCAAATCATTGAGTATGGCGTGTGGAACACTGATTTTGAGATCATACATACCCAGATCTCCACTTTGTCACTTTATGGACTTTGTATTGTTATTTCTGTGGAATTATTTGTTTATTGCATTGATCACTTATATATATATAATGTTTTACTTTGATGATTGCATCAGCACTTTATTATATTTGCACTTCATCACATATACCAGTTTTAGAGTCATTTAAGTCTATTTAGCGCTGCACCTATCATTTATCAATGTAGATACTGAGCCATCCAATCCCTGCCTGTGCCTTGTGTCTTCTGGAATCCCAAGCTCCTGGGAAGAATCTGATCCAGCAGAAGAGACACCAAAGTCTGCCGCAGATTTAACCCTGGGGGATTATGGGAGGAACCCAACACCTCCACACTCCGCCACACACCACCATACACCTCCATACACCTCCATACACCCTCACACATTTCTAGCACACTTTACATTAAACAGGAATTTATGGTTCACATACATGGCAATACATGTTCAAGCTGGCCGACTACAACAAAGTAATCCCTGTCTGGCCAGTCCCTACTCTACCCACCTGAAGACCTCCTAATGTACATATACGTTGTGGCTTTCAAGTGGTATAGTGGGATGATATCTGCAGCTACAGACATCATCCTGGTATTGGTTGTTTCTGCTGAGAAGCGCCTCTAAGTGCAATAAGTCTTTTAATTCAAGTCTAAATGTAGAAACACTCACATGTGTGAAGTAATCATAAGCATAAAAACCGTGGTTAACAATAGTTACCGGTGGGGTGGTAACCCGGGTGAAGAGCCGTCATCTCTCTGCGATGTGGGGAGGTCAGCTCTCGGCTGGAACAGCGTGGTGGCTGGAGGGGGAACAGTGGTGAGGCAAGCCTTCATGCACGTCCTCCCTCAAAGCCGGATGGAACGCACGCTGGAACGTAGCGGCGGCGTGGCCGTGATGACGTCAGATCCCAGGGTGCACTGCGACGCGTTTCGGAGCATGCACTGGCCGTGGAAGGCGGAAGTGCACTCCTTTTTCAAGCAGGGGGAAGTGGATGAACAGGGGTGAATATATAGGGAACGTGAGTCTAATTGATCAATTAACCAATTAACCAGTGATTGACCATTGCTGTCAGGTGAATAGTGTAAAGTCATGGATGTTAACTGGGGGGTAAAAGGAAACCAAATGGAAAAAAGAGAGGATGTAATAAATAAGAAAACGGAAGACGAAAGAAAAAAAAAAAAAAAAAAAAAATTATGTTCTGGGAGATTAGTGGGGTAAAATGTTCACCTTGCAGCACTGGCACATCAATTATGTAACAGTAGTGAGCAGATATTTAGTGGTAATACAGCATGATTGCAAGATGATAAACATATTGGTAATAATACATGCAGATGACATTATAAAAAGTAAATTACATTGTAAAAAATTGTAAAAAATAGAATAAAATATAAATAATGAACAAAAGGAAAAAAAAAAAAAAAAAAAAAAATTCGATAAAAAATTTTTTTGATTAAAAAATTTGATTAAAAAATTTGATTAAAAAAATTATAAAGAAGGGGGGGGGGGAAGTATCATTGTGAGTGTTGAGTGGCTTTGAATGGGAGATTGTAGTGTTTATAGTATAGTGTTAATGTCTAATTCCTCGTTGAGTCCGCCTGGGGACAATGTATCTAATGTAAATATCCAATAAGTTTCTTGTGAACAGAGTTTTTTGAAACGATCAGACTCAGAGAGATTGTTGTGTATGGATTCTAAGACCCATACTTGTAGGCCATCAGTGGATTTTTGGTGATATTCAAGGAAGTGGCGGGGGACGCTATGTTTGTCTTTACCATCTTCAATAAGACGTCTGTGCTCGCCAAACCTGGCGCGGAGGGGTCTGATGGTTCGTCCCACATATAGGAGGCCGCAAGGGCAGGATATACAATAGATCACATGATCAGTGGAGCAGTTGTAAAATTCTTTGAATGAATAGGTTTTTCCTTTTGTGGTGAAGTTTTTTTGTCCGTGTTTAACGAATTGGCAAGTTTTGCATAGCGCTTTGTTGCATCTATACATGCCGACAATGGGTATGAGGCAGATTGTGTTGAGTGTGTTGGTGGGTGGGTTGTATTTGCTGGGGGCAATCTTGTTTTTAAGGTTGATGGCTTTGCGGTAGGTGTATTTTGGTTTTTTATCTAAGATGTCTATTAAATGTGGATCCTGTAGTAGTATCGGCCAATGTCTATTGATGATAGACTCCATTTTGTGAAAGTTGTTGTGGAATTTGGTTATAAATCTGACCTGGTTGGGAGGCTCTGAGTTATTGTGTGTTTGGGGTCTACCCTTGTGGTAGAAGGAGTGGGCCTCATCTACTAGCTTGTGTGGGTAACCTTTGTCTAGGAATTTCTTTATTAGAATGTCACTCTGGAGATTGTAATCTGAATCTGTGGTGCAGTTTTGTCTGAGACGACAGAATTGTCCTTTAGGTATATTTTGGATCCATTTGGGGTGGTGGCAGCTGTTGAAGTGGAGGTATGAGTTGCCAGATACGGGTTTGAAGTGGTTTTTTGTTAATATTTGGAGATTGTCATGGTATAATTCGAGATCTAGGAATACAAGAGTATGTTTGTGGTGAGTGGAGGTGAAGGACAGTCCAAAAGGATTTGAATTGCAATGGGTTACGAACTGGTCTACGTGTGATATTGGTCCATCCCAGATGACGATAATGTCATCTATGTAACGGCCGTAAAAGATGATGTGGGCGGCAAAGGGATTGTTGTGCCATATGTGTTTGTCCTCCCAGAAACTCATAGTCAAGTTGGCATATGAGGGTGCAAAGTTGGCTCCCATGGCTGTACCTTGAGTTTGTAAGTAGAAATCGTGGTTGAATGTGAAGTAATTGTGTTTGAGGCAAAATGAGGTGGCGTCTACTATAAAGGAAGATTGTTTGGGGTTGAGTGATGGATCCAAGGATAGATAATGCTGGATGGCGGTGATGCCTACATCATGGGGTATCGAGGTGTATAGGGAGCAGACATCTAACGAGACCCAACAATAGTCGGGTTCCCAGGAGTATGTTTGGAGTAATTCTAGCAAGTGTCCGCTGTCCCGGATATATGAGTGTTGAGCCTGTGCAAGGGGTTGTAGGAAGTGGTCGATATATTGGGAGAAACCGCTGGTAATGCTCCCTGTGGCCGCTACGATTGGTCTTCCTGGTGGATTATTTGGATTTTTGTGTACTTTGGGGAGAAAGTAAAAATACGGGGTGTTGTAGAAGTCTTTAGATAGAAAAGAGGCTTCCTGCTTGGTGATGACACCATCAAGTAAGGCTGTGTTCGTTAGTAGTAGTGCGTCCTGTTTGAATTCGGGTAGTGGGTCTTTAGTTAATTTGGTATACGTGGATGTGTCTGAGAGGAGTCTGAGGGCTTCGTCTATGTAGTCAGTGGTATTAAGAAGTACAATGCCGCCGCCTTTATCGGCGGGCTTGATAATAATGTCCTTATTGTTTGATAAAGTGGTAATGGATTTTTTTACAGTGTTTGGTAGATTAGAGGCGGAATGGTGCTGGTTGGGATTGCACAATTTGATGAATTCCGAGTAGACTACTCTATAAAAACTTTCCAGGTAGGGGCCCTTAGAATGTGTGGGATTGAATACTGATTTGGGTCTGAGCGTAGTGTGTGCCACAGGTGGGGGGTATAAAAGTTGTGAAGTGAGTGTAAAATCTAAAGGTGGGCCATCATCAGGGTGAGACTCAGCAAATAATTGTTCTAATATGTCTAAGGCGTCTGAGTCAGATGGGGTTGAGGGGTTGATATTGTCTGTGTCAGGTGAAATGGCTGTAGGCTGAGTTTTTTTGGATTGAATGTGAAAGAATCTTTTTAAGGTGAGATTGCGTATAAATTTATTCAGGTCTTTGAATAGTGTGAATAAGTTGGGTGGGGAAGTTGGGGCAAAGTTTAGACCGTGATTGAGCAGAGAGATTTCAGTTTGTGATAGTTGATGGTTGGATAAGTTGAAGATTTTTACAGTTTGCGGTGTTTGTGTTTGGTGTGTGTTGCGGTGTTTATTTCGTCCCCCCCTACAGCCTCTGTGTGTTTTCTTTTTCCGTGGGGGGGATTTTGACCTAAAAAAGACGGTGAGGTGTTGGTGGGGGAGTGGTGAGCAGAAATGAGAGTGGGGTTAAGATGATTGTTCGAAATCGGAAGGCCAAGGGTGATGACAGTATGGGCATCGGTGGATGGGGATATGGGTTGAGGGGTGTTTGTGTGGGTGATGGGAATCTGAGTGCCATTAGGTGTGGTGTCACCAGTTATGGGTATAGGGGTGGTGATGGTCTGAGGTATATTTATAGGGTTTTTTTGTTGTTGGTTTGTGGAAGTGTTATTGGGAGGTGTTTTAGTGTTGGGGCGAGACTTGGGTGTGTCTTTATTGTGCAAGCTTTTATGGTTGAAGTGATTGGTGTGTTGTGTGGGATATGATTTGGTGAATCGTGTTTGAATGAGAGGGGGGATGGGTTGTCGTGGTGTGGTATGTTGTTGTGGTGTTCTAGATGTGCGGAGGAGGACTAAATCCATGAGGGCGGGGATGCTGTGATTTTTCCAAGTGAAAACTCTATTGTGGTTATAGTCATCTAGATCTCTTTTAAATTTGGCAATTTTGTTTGATACTATGAGGTTCTCTTGATGTTTGGTGTTCTTTTTTAGAGTTTTTAGCCACTGTGTGGGTAATTTGTGTCCGCTGTCTAGGAATTCTTGTAACATGATTTGGATGTGATGTGTATGCTGTTGGAATTTGTTCTCTCTTTGGGAGATGATGACTTCTATCCACTTGGTGGTACAAAATTCAGAGAGATTTTGCCAATTTTTGTGGTTTGTAGGATCCAAGACTCATTTCCATCGCCAACCACCAATGGTGGGACAAATTCTTCCTCAATCAATATCTTACATACAAGATTACCCCTAGGGGCCTGAGAATCTTAAAGGCCTGCCCCTTCTTGGATCCTACAAACCACAAAAATTGGCAAAATCTCTCTGAATTTTGTACCACCAAGTGGATAGAAGTCATCATCTCCCAAAGAGAGAACAAATTCCAACAGCATACACATCACATCCAAATCATGTTACAAGAATTCCTAGACAGCGGACACAAATTACCCACACAGTGGCTAAAAACTCTAAAAAAGAACACCAAACATCAAGAGAACCTCATAGTATCAAACAAAATTGCCAAATTTAAAAGAGATCTAGATGACTATAACCACAATAGAGTTTTCACTTGGAAAAATCACAGCATCCCCGCCCTCATGGATTTAGTCCTCCCCCGCACATCTAGAACACCACAACAACATACCACACCACGACAACCCATCCCCCCTCTCATTCAAACACGATTCACCAAATCATATCCCACACAACACACCAATCACTTCAACCATAAAAGCTTGCACAATAAAGACACACCCAAGTCTCGCCCCAACACTAAAACACCTCCCAATAACACTTCCACAAACCAACAACAAAAAAACCCTATAAATATACCTCAGACCATCACCACCCCTATACCCATAACTGGTGACACCACACCTAATGGCACTCAGATTCCCATCACCCACACAAACACCCCTCAACCCATATCCCCATCCACCGATGCCCATACTGTCATCACCCTTGGCCTTCCGATTTCGAACAATCATCTTAACCCCACTCTCATTTCTGCTCACCACTCCCCCACCAACACCTCACCGTCTTTTTTAGGTCAAAATCCCCCCCACGGAAAAAGAAAACACACAGAGGCTGTAGGGGGGGACGAAATAAACACCGCAACACACACCAAACACAAACACCGCAAACTGTAAAAATCTTCAACTTATCCAACCATCAACTATCACAAACTGAAATCTCTCTGCTCAATCACGGTCTAAACTTTGCCCCAACTTCCCCACCCAACTTATTCACACTATTCAAAGACCTGAATAAATTTATACGCAATCTCACCTTAAAAAGATTCTTTCACATTCAATCCAAAAAAACTCAGCCTACAGCCATTTCACCTGACACAGACAATATCAACCCCTCAACCCCATCTGACTCAGACGCCTTAGACATATTAGAACAATTATTTGCTGAGTCTCACCCTGATGATGGCCCACCTTTAGATTTTACACTCACTTCACAACTTTTATACCCCCCACCTGTGGCACACACTACGCTCAGACCCAAATCAGTATTCAATCCCACACATTCTAAGGGCCCCTACCTGGAAAGTTTTTATAGAGTAGTCTACTCGGAATTCATCAAATTGTGCAATCCCAACCAGCACCATTCCGCCTCTAATCTACCAAACACTGTAAAAAAATCCATTACCACTTTATCAAACAATAAGGACATTATTATCAAGCCCGCCGATAAAGGCGGCGGCATTGTACTTCTTAATACCACTGACTACATAGACGAAGCCCTCAGACTCCTCTCAGACACATCCACGTATACCAAATTAACTAAAGACCCACTACCCGAATTCAAACAGGACGCACTACTACTAACGAACACAGCCTTACTTGATGGTGTCATCACCAAGCAGGAAGCCTCTTTTCTATCTAAAGACTTCTACAACACCCCGTATTTTTACTTTCTCCCCAAAGTACACAAAAATCCAAATAATCCACCAGGAAGACCAATCGTAGCGGCCACAGGGAGCATTACCAGCGGTTTCTCCCAATATATCGACCACTTCCTACAACCCCTTGCACAGGCTCAACACTCATATATCCGGGACAGCGGACACTTGCTAGAATTACTCCAAACATACTCCTGGGAACCCGACTATTGTTGGGTCTCGTTAGATGTCTGCTCCCTATACACCTCGATACCCCATGATGTAGGCATCACCGCCATCCAGCATTATCTATCCTTGGATCCATCACTCAACCCCAAACAATCTTCCTTTATAGTAGACGCCACCTCATTTTGCCTCAAACACAATTACTTCACATTCAACCACGATTTCTACTTACAAACTCAAGGTACAGCCATGGGAGCCAACTTTGCACCCTCATATGCCAACTTGACTATGAGTTTCTGGGAGGACAAACACATATGGCACAACAATCCCTTTGCCGCCCACATCATCTTTTACGGCCGTTACATAGATGACATTATCGTCATCTGGGATGGACCAATATCACACGTAGACCAGTTCGTAACCCATTGCAATTCAAATCCTTTTGGACTGTCCTTCACCTCCACTCACCACAAACATACTCTTGTATTCCTAGATCTCGAATTATACCATGACAATCTCCAAATATTAACAAAAAACCACTTCAAACCCGTATCTGGCAACTCATACCTCCACTTCAACAGCTGCCACCACCCCAAATGGATCCAAAATATACCTAAAGGACAATTCTGTCGTCTCAGACAAAACTGCACCACAGATTCAGATTACAATCTCCAGAGTGACATTCTAATAAAGAAATTCCTAGACAAAGGTTACCCACACAAGCTAGTAGATGAGGCCCACTCCTTCTACCACAAGGGTAGACCCCAAACACACAATAACTCAGAGCCTCCCAACCAGGTCAGATTTATAACCAAATTCCACAACAACTTTCACAAAATGGAGTCTATCATCAATAGACATTGGCCGATACTACTACAGGATCCACATTTAATAGACATCTTAGATAAAAAACCAAAATACACCTACCGCAAAGCCATCAACCTTAAAAACAAGATTGCCCCCAGCAAATACAACCCACCCACCAACACACTCAACACAATCTGCCTCATACCCATTGTCGGCATGTATAGATGCAACAAAGCGCTATGCAAAACTTGCCAATTCGTTAAACACGGACAAAAAAACTTCACCACAAAAGGAAAAACCTATTCATTCAAAGAATTTTACAACTGCTCCACTGATCATGTGATCTATTGTATATCCTGCCCTTGCGGCCTCCTATATGTGGGACGAACCATCAGACCCCTCCGCGCCAGGTTTGGCGAGCACAGACGTCTTATTGAAGATGGTAAAGACAAACATAGCGTCCCCCGCCACTTCCTTGAATATCACCAAAAATCCACTGATGGCCTACAAGTATGGGTCTTAGAATCCATACACAACAATCTCTCTGAGTCTGATCGTTTCAAAAAACTCTGTTCACAAGAAACTTATTGGATATTTACATTAGATACATTGTCCCCAGGCGGACTCAACGAGGAATTAGACATTAACACTATACTATAAACACTACAATCTCCCATTCAAAGCCACTCAACACTCACAATGATACTTCCCCCCCCCCTTCTTTATAATTTTTTTAATCAAATTTTTTAATCAAATTTTTTAATCAAAAAAATTTTTTATCGAATTTTTTTTTTTTTTTTTTTTTTTTTTTCCTTTTGTTCATTATTTATATTTTATTCTATTTTTTACAATTTTTTACAATGTAATTTACTTTTTATAATGTCATCTGCATGTATTATTACCAATATGTTTATCATCTTGCAATCATGCTGTATTACCACTAAATATCTGCTCACTACTGTTACATAATTGATGTGCCAGTGCTGCAAGGTGAACATTTTACCCCACTAATCTCCCAGAACATAATTTTTTTTTTTTTTTCTTTCGTCTTCCGTTTTCTTATTTATTACATCCTCTCTTTTTTCCATTTGGTTTCCTTTTACCCCCCAGTTAACATCCATGACTTTACACTATTCACCTGACAGCAATGGTCAATCACTGGTTAATTGGTTAATTGATCAATTAGACTCACGTTCCCTATATATTCACCCCTGTTCATCCACTTCCCCCTGCTTGAAAAAGGAGTGCACTTCCGCCTTCCACGGCCAGTGCATGCTCCGAAACGCGTCGCAGTGCACCCTGGGATCTGACGTCATCACGGCCACGCCGCCGCTACGTTCCAGCGTGCGTTCCATCCGGCTTTGAGGGAGGACGTGCATGAAGGCTTGCCTCACCACTGTTCCCCCTCCAGCCACCACGCTGTTCCAGCCGAGAGCTGAGCTCCCCACATCGCAGAGAGATGACGGCTCTTCACCCGGGTTACCACCCCACCGGTAACTATTGTTAACCACGGTTTTTATGCTTATGATTACTTCACACATGTGAGTGTTTCTACATTTAGACTTGAATTAAAAGACTTATTGCACTTAGAGGCGCTTCTCTCCTTTTTCTCATCTACAGAAGTTGCTACAGCTTATTTGGAAGCCTTGCCCTCAGTGCCACACGGAATCCTACGCTCTTCATACAGTAGCCACTAATACCACCATCACCCATACTACCATTTCCCAGGACTTTGCAGTGTTTGCGCTGTTACAACCCTTCCTCATTGGTTGTTTCTGCTGGTGGACGGTTTGTTTGTATAATCCATCCTAGAAGATAATTAGCAGCTAGATTGCTTTTGCAGGCAGTGTGAGGGGACTCCCCCCACCACACACAGATGCCTCTCCGGGTTCTGTGTCCCAACAGAGAAACCAGAACTGAAGCCAACAATCCCACCAGCTTATCAAAGAGCTTTTTGAGGACCAGAAGATCCCTCATGAGTAGAGATGAGCGAATTATTCAAAAATTTGATTCGACTGATTCGGCGATTTCGTGGAAAAAATTTGAGTCGAATATATTCGCTGCAAATTTAATAGAGATGAGCGAATCGAAGTAGGCGAAGTGGAATTCGTTTCGAATATTGGAAAATTTTCTATTCGCGGCGAATCCGAAAAATAGCCTACTTCGGATGCGCGAATCAAAATTTTTCCTAAAATGGCGGCGACATGTGCGGCGACGGAGCGGGGATGTCTGGGAAGGCGCGCAGACAAGGCGCGCTGACCCATAATGCATTCATTAATGACATGTAATCGCATTAGCCAATCAGCAGCCAGCCAGCCAGCACTGTGTAATGGTCGAGCTATAAATGGTGGCCATTTTAGAATTCTCCATTTGCCTCCAGTCATTCAAGAGAGGCAGACCGCTCTGTATTAGGGACAGAGTTAGGGCCACAGAAACGTTACTCGGACACAGAATTGTTACTGAGGGCCATAGAACCGTTACTTAGGGCCACAGAAACTTTACTTAGGGACACAGAATTGTTACTCCGGGACAGACACAGAATTGTTACTCCGGGACACAGAGGGCCACAGAACCGTTACTCAGGGACACAGAATTGTTACTTAGGGCCACAGAAACGTTACTCAGGGACACAGAATTGTTACTTAGGGCCACAGAATTGTTACTCAGGGACACAGAATTGTTACTGAGGGCCACAGAACCGTTACTTAGGGCCACAGAATTGTTACTCAGGGACAGACACAGAATTGTTACTGAGGGTCACAGAATTGTTACTGAGGGCCACAGAACCGTTACTTAGGGCCACAGAATTGTTACTCAGGGACACAGAATTGTTACTGAGGGCCACAGAACCGTTACTTAGGGCCACAGAATTGTTACTCAGGGACAGACACAGAATTGTTACTGAGGGTCACAGAATTGTTACTGAGGGTCACAGAATTGTTACTGAGGGCCACAGAACCGTTACTTAGGGACACAGAATTGTTACTGAGGGCCACAGAACCGTTACTTAGGGCCACAGAATTGTTACTCAGGGACAGACACAGAATTGTTACTCAGGGACACAGAATTGTTACTGAGGGTCACAGAATTGTTACTGAGGGTCACAGAATTGTTACTGAGGGTCACAGAATTGTTACTGAGGGTCACAGAATTGTTACTGAGGGTCACAGAATTGTTACTGAGGGCCACAGAACCGTTACTTAGGGACACAGAATTGTTACTGAGGGCCACAGAACCGTTACTTAGGGCCACAGAATTGTTACTCAGGGACAGACACAGAATTGTTACTGAGGGACACAGAACCGTTACTTAGGGCCACAGAAACGTTACTCAGGGACACAGAATTGTTACTGAGGGCCACAGAACCGTTACTTAGGGCCACAGAATTGTTACTCAGGGACACAGAATTGTTACTGAGGGCCACAGAACCGTTACTTAGGGCCACAGAATTGTTACTCAGGGACACAGAATTGTTACTGAGGGCCACAGAACCGTTACTTAGGGCCACAGAACTGTTACTCAGGGACAGACACAGAATTGTTACTCAGGGACACAGAATTGTTACTGAGGGCCACAGAACCGTTACTTAGGGCCACAGAAACGTTACTCAGGGACACAGAATTGTTACTGAGGGCCACAGAACCGTTACTTAGGGCCACAGAATTGTTACTCAGGGACAAATAATTGTTACTGAGGGCCACAGAACCGTTACTTAGGGCCACAGAATTGTTACTCAGGGACAGACACAGAATTGTTACTGAGGGACACAGAATTGTTACTGAGGGCCACAGAACCGTTACTTAGGGCCACAGAATTGTTACTCAGGGACACAGAATTGTTACTGAGGGCCACAGAACCGTTACTTAGGGCCACAGAATTGTTACTCAGGGACAGACACAGAATTGTTACTCAGGGACACAGAATTGTTACTGAGGGCCACAGAACCGTTACTTAGGGCCACAGAAACGTTACTCAGGGACACAGAATTGTTACTGAGGGCCACAGAACCGTTACTTAGGGCCACAGAATTGTTACTCAGGGACACAGAATTGTTACTGAGGGCCACAGAACCGTTACTTAGGGCCACAGAATTGTTACTCAGGGACAGACACAGAATTGTTACTGAGGGACACAGAATTGTTACTGAGGGACACAGAATTGTTACTGAGGGACACAGAATTGTTACTGAGGGACACAGAATTGTTACTGAGGGCCACAGAACCGTTACTTAGGGCCACAGAATTGTTACTCAGGGACACAGAATTGTTACTGAGGGCCACAGAACCGTTACTTAGGGCCACAGAATTGTTACTCAGGGACAGACACAGAATTGTTACTCAGGGACACAGAACTATTACTGAGGGCCACAGAACCGTTACTTAGGGCCACAGAATTGTTACTCAGGGACACAGAATTGTTACTGAGGGCCACAGAACCGTTACTTAGGGCCACAGAATTGTTACTCAGGGACAGACACAGAATTGTTACTCAGGGACACAGAACTGTTACTGAGGGCCACAGAACCGTTACTTAGGGCCACAGAATTGTTACTCAGGGCCACAGAATTGTTACTGAGGGCCACAGAACCGTTACTTAGGGCCACAGAAACGTTACTCAGGGACACAGAATTGTTACTGAGGGCCACAGAACCGTTACTTAGGGCCACAGAAACGTTACTCAGGGACACAGAATTGTTACTGAGGGCCACAGAACCGTTACTTAAGGCCACAAAATTGTTACTCAGGGACAGACACAGAATTGTTACTCAGGGACACAGAATTGTTACTGAGGGCCACAGAACCGTTACTTAGGGCCACAGAATTGTTACTCAGGGACAGACACAAAATTGTTACTCAGGGACACAGAACTGTTACTGAGGGCCACAGAACCGTTACTTAGGGCCACAGAATTGTTACTCAGGGACAGACACAGAATTGTTACTGAGGGACACAGAATTGTTACTGAGGGACACAGAATTGTTACTGAGGGACACAGAATTGTTACTCAGGGCCACAGAATTGTTACTCAGGGACAGACACAGAATTGTTACTCAGGGACAAAGAATCGTTGAATTAAAGAGTATGTCAGACAACATGCAGAGGAGTGGCAGAGGAGGCAATGTTTTAGGAGCGAGCAGACGTGGCAGCAGAGGAAGGGGTCGAGGCAGCACTAGTCGCAGCCAGAGGCCAGTGGTCCCGGTGTCATCCAGCGGTCGTGTCTCCACCGACAACCCTGCCGTCATCGACTGGTTGGCTCGGTCGTCTTCCTCTTCCCAGGTCACCTCTGACACCTACAGCCAACGGTCGGTGGGTACGCCAGACACAACCGTTAGTTGGCATGGCCCGGGAGCAAGCCCACTGAAATCACGTGTCCTCTACCTGCCCCTGTCCTTTGCTGTTCCCTCACCAAGCGAAGTATCGCATGCTGTGGGCTCAGCCCCACTGTACAGTGAGGAAGAGCTAACAGAGGGCGGTCAGGAACGGGGGGAGACATCCGCCTCTTCAGCAGCCAGGCGAAGAAGTACTGGCGAGGAGAGTGGCTCGGTAGCCGGTCTAGAGACAGGTCTGTCTCCTGACCCAGACGCAGCCGAGGGGGCTAGTAGTGAGGCGGAGACCCTACTTGATGATGAGGAGGTTGATCGCACTTGGCAGCCTCGTCGTCATCAGGCAATTTCTTCCGCATCATCAGGAGAAGAGGGTGGCAGCTTGGCAGCGAGCGAAACAGTCGGTGGGTTGCCCAGGAGGCAGCAGGGTCGCAGCAGTGTCAGTGGAGCCAAACGGCCACGGAGTAGAGCACCAGCTCCACTGCAGCCTACCACCACGGCCAGTAGTGGTGCCGGTGCGCACGGAGGAAGTAGCAGTCAGCCAGTGAGGAGTAGCGGGGGCAAAGTTTCCTACTCGGCGGTGTGGCAATTTTTCGTCAAGCCGCCCGAGGAAGTAAACGTAGCCGTATGTCGACTATGTGGCCAGAAAGTCAAGCGTGGCCAGGGGGCCCATGTTGGGACTACAGCGTTGCGTCAGCATATGCAGCGTCGCCATTCGGTGGCCTGGGAAAACCGTGATAAAGATACGGCGGTTCTGCCTGCCCCAGCCCCCGCTCCATCACCCGCTCCGTTACTTGCTCCGTCACCCGACGTCAGTCGCCCTCTATCAGCCAGTCAAGGCTCCAACACCTCTGCTGAGGGGAGTTGTCGCTCGTTGGCATCTTCCGCTCGTTCAGATGCTCCTTCTCCTGCTACTCCTCTTCACGTATTCCGTCAGCAGTCTTTCTTGGAATCCGTTTCCAAGAGACAACAGTTTGCGAGCACGCACCCGACGGTGCAAAAGCTGAACGTCCTCCTGTCCAAGTTGATGGTGCTGCAGTCCCTCCCTTTCCAACTGGTGGACTCCGCACCTTTCCGAGAAATGATGGCTTGTGCCGCGCCGCGGTGGAGAGTGCCAAGCCGTCATTTCTTCGCCAAAAAGGCAGTGCCAGCCCTGCATTCACATGTAGAAGAGATGGTGGGCCAGTCTTTGAGCATGTCGGTCTCTGCCAAAGTGCACGGCAGCGCTGACGTGTGGAGCTGTAACTACGGTCAGGGACAGTACATGTCATTTACGGCCCACTGGGTCAACGTGGTGCCGGCACAGCCGCACCAGCAACTTGGACAGGTCACGCCGCTTTTGCCTCCACGTTTGCACGTCCTTGGTCCAGCAAACATGTCCGCCTCTACCACCTCTTCTTCCGCCGTGTCCTCAGCCGCCACCCCCGTGCCAAGTCCCATTACCCGACCGGCATATCACATGTGCAGGGCGCAACGGTGTCACGCTGTGCTGCACCTGGTATGCCTTGGCGAACGTAGTCACACAGGGGAGGAACTTCTGAGTGTAATGAACAGAGAAATCGACAGATGGCTGTCTCCGCGCAAACTGAAAATCGGAACCATGTTGACCGACAACGGAAAGAACATGGTGTCTGCTCTGCGTCAAGGAAGGTTGTGCCATGCGCCATGCATGGCTCACGTGTTCAATCTGGTTGTCAAGCGGTTCCTAAAATCCACCATCCCACTGCAAGACATCCTTAAAATGTCACGTAAACTTTGCATGCATTTCAGCCATTCCTACACCGCAAAGCACACCCTCCTTGAGCTGCAGCGGCAGAATGGAATTCCACAGCATCGCCTGATCTGCGACGTTGCAACAAGGTGGAATTCAACCCTACACATGTTAGACCGCCTTTACGAACAGCGAAAGGCCATCACCGATTTCCTGATGTTACAAGCGGATAAAGGTACTCCCCTGTGTAACTTAGATGTCAGCCATTGGCAGCTCATGCGTGACACCTGCCGCTTGCTCAGGCCCTTTGAGGAGGCCACGCTATTCGTGAGTCGGCAGGACTATGGGATGAACGACGTCATTCCTCTGTTGCACGTCCTGGAACAAATGCTGTTAACAATGGCTGGTCAGGGTGCGGTAGACGTGGCGCACAGATCTCAACGCCACATGACCCCTGTGGGGGCAGGACAGGAAGAAGAGGAGGAGGTAGAGGAGGACATTTGTGCTCAGGAATTATTGAGTGAAATGGGTGGTTTTTCCACTCAGCGGACAGGAGTGGAGGAGCAGGAGCATCTGGTAGAGGAGGAGGAGGAGACAGAGGACCCAGACGCACCGTGGCAGTATGCTGTGGAGATGGAGGCAGGGAGTCCCTCGCATTCCTTGGCACAAATGGCCCATAGCATGCTCGCTTGCTTGCATAGCGACAGCCGAATAATAACTATCAGACAGAGGGATGACTTTTGGCTGTCCACCTTGTTGGACCCTCGCTACCGTTCAAAAATGGTGGCCTTTTTCACACCTGCTGAGAGGGAGGCCAAAATAACGTACTATAAAAACCACCTATGTAGTCAGTTGGTCTCTGCCTTTGTGCGCCAACGTCCATCCTCAGACACTGTGGGCCCTGTGCGCTCGCGTTCCGCTGCCATGGCAGCAGGGGAGGGGTGGGGTGGTAGGAGCAGTGGCAGCTCCACCAGCAGCGGCTGCCTCAGTCTGCAGTCGATGATGAGTAGCTTTCTTCACCAGCGCAGTGAGGAAACTACTAACCAGCCGCAGCAGCAGCAGCATCAGGTGGACCTGGAGCAGGACCTCAAACAACAGGCTTGGGCCTACTTGGACAGCACCCTGCCAACCGAGGTAGACAATCCCCTTGACTACTGGGCAACGAAACTTGACCTTTGGCCCCAACTAGCTGAATTTGCCCTTGAAAGGCTGTCATGCCCGGCCAGTAGCGTGGCATCGGAGCGCGTGTTTAGTGCGGCAGGAGGTATTGTAACTCCGCGGAGGACACGACTGTCCACCCAAAGTGTGGAGAGACTCACGTTTGTGAAAATGAATCAGGCGTGGATTAGTCTGGATTTCAAACCACCAGTTCCTGACACAACTGACTAAATCCGCCATGAATCATGCCTCAAACATGTTATTATTTTTAACATAGGCCTCTGTATGGCCTTCAATTTAAGCTGCTTACGCTTCGCCACTCTGCCATGGGCCCCCGTACCGCCTCCTCATGCTGCTGCCAGGTCCAGAGTGTCTCATGGGTCCCTGTACGGCCTCCCATTGCTGCTGTCTCCATCGCCACACTCTGCCATGTGCCACTTTCAGGTCTCCTCACACTGCTGGTGGGTTCCATTTTGTCATAGGGGGCTGGCAGATTATGGGCCTCCCATTGCTGCTGCCAGGCCCGTAACCTGCCATGGGCCCCCGTACCGACTCCTCATGCTGCTGCCAGGTCCAGAGTGTCTCATGGGTCCCTGTACGGCCTCCCATTGCTGCTGTCTCCATCGCCACACTCTGCCATGTGCCACTTTCAGGTCTCCTCACACTGCTGGTGGGTTCCATTTTGTCATAGGGGGCTGGCAGATTATGGGCCTCCCATTGCTGCTGCCAGGCCCGTAACCTGCCATGGGCCCCCGTACCGACTCCTCATGCTGCTGCCAGGTCCAGAGTGTCTCATGGGTCCCTGTACGGCCTCCTATTGCTGCTGTCTCCATCGCCACACTCTGCCATGTGCCACTTTCAGGTCTCCTCACACTGCTGGTGTGTTCAATTTTTTGTCATAGGGTGCTGGCAGATTACGGGCCTCCCATTGCTGCTGCCAGGCCCCTAATCTGCCATAGGCCCCTATATACCGCCTCCTCATGCTGCTGCCAGGCCCGTAATCTGTCATGGGCCCCTGTACCGCCTCCTCATGCTGCTGCCAGGTCCAGAGTCTCTCATGGGTCCCTGTACGGCCTCCCATTGCTGCTGTCTCCATCGCCACACTCTGCCATGTGCCACTTTCAGGTCTCCTCACACTGCTGGTGGGTTCCATTTTGTCATAGGGTGCTGGCAGATTACGGGCCTCCCATTGCTGCTGCCAGGCCCATAATCTGCCATGGGCCCCCGTACCGACTCCTCATGCTGCTGCCAGGCCCGTAATCTGTCATGGGCCCCCGTACCGCCTCCTCATGCTGCTGCCAGGTCCAGAGTGTCTCATGGGTCCCTGTACGGCCTCCCATTGCTGCTGTCTCCATCGCCACACTCTGCCATGTGCCACTTTCAGGTCTCCTCACACTGCTGCTGGTTTCCATTTTGTCATAGGGTGCTGTATGGCCTCCCATTGCTGCTGCCTCCACCGCCACACTGTGGCTCCACACTCTGGTTTTGGCCCCGTGACTGGCCAAATGAGTGAAGTGTGCGGTGATTCTAAGATCGACGGCACTCATCTGCATGTCATACTGACTGACAGTATTATTTCTCTTCCCCAGCAGACTCCAAGGGCATTTAAATTAAAGGTACAGTGTTCTGCACTAATATAAAGGCTCTCTGAAGCCTAGAAACACCCTTTTTTAAGTTAAATTCACAGCGAATATATTCGACTCGAATAGAATATTGTCCACAAATTCGTCGAATCAGTCGAATCGAATTTTTGAATACTTCGCTCATCTCTAGTCAGAACCAACATCGGAAGCAACGCCAGAACCATTGCTAGAGCCCAGAGAACAGAGAGAGCGTAGAGTTATTCAACCCCCAAAGAGACTGACATATGATGTGTTGGGTGAAAACTCTGAGGAAGTAGTACATGCTTCTCAAAGGAATCACGTGACGCCTGGTTCTCCTACAGCAGTTTCGGTAGAGAACAGCCCCAACTCACCCCCTGGAACATCTGGTTGGGCCATTCCCATTAGTGTGGCCTATGGGCAGGACAACCCTCACTCTGCTACATGGTGGGAGGTTCCTCTGCCAGATTCTTATGCAAGTGTGAATAATTTAATTTCCTGTGTATACTAACTTTGCTTTTTCTCCGCGTGTATATAAAAAGCATGTAACAGGTTGCTTTTACTGCTGTCTTTGGAGAACCAAAGCTTCTCTGGTGGGGGGAGTGTGTAGCAGGCTCCTTGTACAAGAGGATTCAGAAGGAATCACATGTTCAGCAGTCAGTCCTTTCTCTCTCTCTCCTATTTGTAAAACCTGGGCATTCTGCCAAGTTCATGACTCATCCACTACACAGCAAAGAAGGCTGGGAGGGGGAGGAAGCAGGAAGGGAAGGGGAGAACAGAGAGACATGAGGCTGGAGAAAAGACAGGGACACGTGGAGCCCGTCCAAGCAGTGGAGGAGGCACTACAGCACCCAGCTCAGATAGAGGGACCCTGCTGTGTGTTCAGAGTCTGGTGAGCTGTCCCCCTGGAGAGAGTAAGACACACCATTTACACTTTGCATATAGACTGGGACATCCGCACCCCACTGCTGGGATCTCACCCATCCGGGGCCCTGTGCAAGCCACAGATCCCTCTGCCTGCTTTGCCCCTCACCACCAGTGTAATTGAGACTGTCTGCCCCGGGGACTGACACATACTGGGAGATTGCATCCTGCGACTGCCCCTGTTCTTGGGGTGCTTTGTGTTGCGTTTAGACACTGAGGTTGGACCCTCTCAGCCCAGAAACCTAGTGAAATTGGATGTAACCCACACCAGCTGAAACTCCAAAGAAGCCTTCAGCTGCTATTTACTTCATTGTAAGGACTAAACGTGCACCAACTAGAGCTCCACCGTTACAAGGACTGAAGTGGGGGAATCTGGCTTAGTAGCTTTATTAGAGGTACCTCTTTATTGCATTCTGTTCTGACTCTGAGGTGATTTTTGGCTAACGCCCCTCAGAAGCAGAATCATACCCCGGTGTGGGTAATACATTTCATTGATAGAGTATAAGTAAGTTTATTTGTTTGATATCAGTTGTATTCGACTTAAAGTGCGACTCTGCCATCCGGAGACTCTTGGCTGTGAAGCCCTCTAGTGGCAGACCACATTTACTGCATTGCATAAAAGAAGAAAAGTAAGTTTTGAAGTTGAAAGGGGAACCCCACCCCTCTACACTGCATTTCATTCTCCAAAAAATTGTTCTTGTTTCATGTAACCCCGTGTCAGCAGATTTCTTGGCGGGGTATTTGCTATTCATTACCAGTTGTGCCAGAGGGATTGGGTTTTCTTAGGGTTGGATCTATTGAGCGCAGGACCCATAATATATTCCAGCTTGTCCCAAGGGGCAGTGCTACATACGGAAAAGAACAGAGGAGGCAACACCGTGCCCCAACCTTTTTTGGAATTGGGGTTGTAGTTCAGATAGGAATGTCATCTCAGAATCAGATTTGTCTTTGAGTGTAAATTCTAAAGCTGTAATTTCCCAGTTGAGTTGAGAATCGTACCTCACTGTATTCAGAGAATTTGGACCGAACACTTCAATCCCTTATTATAGAACTCACCCTTCTGTCTGCCTATTGCAGGTGATTGCGGATTCTGATTGTACAAGAGAGTATTCTTGCTCTATAACAGTGGTCTCGAAACTGTGGCCCACGGATTAGATGTGGCCCTTTGCTTGCCTTTATCCAGTTCTTAGGGCACGGATCCTCCCACTGGAACCAACAATGGGGTACTATTCATCCCACTGACACCAACTAAGGGGACACTATTCCTCCCACTGATACCAATGATGGGACACTATTCCTCCCACTGATACCAATGATGGGGCACTATTCCTCCCACTGACACCAATGATGGGGCACTATTCCTCCCACTGACACCAATGATGGGGCACTATTCCTCACATGACACCAATGATGGGGCACTATTCCTCACATGACACCAATGATGGGGCACTATTCCTCCCACTGATACCAATGATGGGGCACTATTCCTCACATGACACCAATGATGGGGCACTATTCCTCACATGACACCGATGATGGGGCACTATTCCTCCCACTGATACCAATGATGGGACACTATTCCTCCCACTGACACCAATGATGGGGCACTATTCCTCCCACTGATACCAATGATGGGACACTATTCCTCCCACTGACACCAATGATGGGACACTATTCCTCCCACTGATACCAATGATGGGGCACTATTCCTCCCACTGACACCAATGATGGGACACTATTCCTCCCACTGACACCAATGATGGGGCGCTATTCCTCCCACTGATACCAATGATGGGGCACTATTCCTCCCACTGATACCAATGATGGGGCACTATTCCTCCCACTGACACCAATGATGGGGCACTATTCCTCCCACTAACACCAATGATGGGGCACTATTCCTCACATGACACCAATGATGGGGCACTATTCCTCACATGACACCAATGATGGGGCACTATTCCTCCCACTGACATTAATGATGGGGCACTATTCCTCCCACTGACACCAATGATGGGGCACTATTCCTCCCACTGACACCAATGATGGGACACTATTCCTCCCACTGATACCAATGATGGGGCACTATTCCTCACATGACACCAATGATGGGGCACTATTCCTCACATGACACCAATGATGGGGCACTATTCCTCCCACTGATACCAATGATGGGACACTATTCCTCCCACTGACACCAATGATGGGGCACTATTCCTCCCACTAACACCAATGATGGGGCACTATTCCTCACATGACACCAATGATGGGGCACTATTCCTCACATGACACCAATGATGGGGCACTATTCCTCCCACTGACATTAATGATGGGGCACTATTCCTCCCACTGACACCAATGATGGGGCACTATTCCTCCCACTGACACCAATGATGGGACACTATTCCTCCCACTGACACCAATGATGGGACACTATTCCTCCCACTAACACCAATGATGGGGCACTATTCCTCCCACTAACACCAATGATGGGGCACTATTCCTCCCACTGACATTAATGATGGGGCACTATTCCTCCCACTGACACCAATGATGGGGCACTGTTCCTCCCACTGACACCAATGATGGGACACTATTCCTCCCACTGACACCAATGATGGGACACTATTCCTCCCACTAACACCAATGATGGGGCACTATTCCTCCCACTGACACCAATGATGGGGCACTATTCCTCCCACTAACACCAATGATGGGGCACTATTCCTCCCACTAACACCAATGATGGGGCACTATTCCTCCCACTGACACCAATGATGGGGCACTATTCCTCACATGACACCAATGATGGGGCACTATTCCTCACATGACACCAATGATGGGGCACTATTCCTCTCACTGAAATTAATGATGGGGCACTATTCCTCCCACTGACACCAATGATGGGGCACTATTCCTCCCACTGACACCAATGATGGGGCACTATTCCTCCCACTGACACCAATGATGGGGCACTATTCCTCCCACTGACACCAATGATGGGACACTATTCTTCCCGCTGATACCAATGATGGGGCACTATTCCTCCCACTGACATTAATGATGGGGCACTATTCCTCCCACTGACACCAATGATGGGGCACTATTCCTCCCACTGACATTAATGATGGGGCACTATTCCTCCCACTGACACCAATGATGGGGCACTATTCCTCCCACTGACACCAATGATGGGGCACTATTCCTCCCGCTGATACCAATGATGGGGCACTATTCCTCCCACTGACACCAATGATGGGGCATTATTCCTCCCACTGACACCAATGATGGGGCACTATTCCTCCCACTGACATTAATGATGGGGCACTATTCCTCCCACTGACACCAATGATGGGGCACTATTCCTCCCACTGACACCAATGATGGGGCGCTATTTCTCCCACTGACACCAATGATGGGGCACTATTCCTCCCACTGATACCGATGATGGGGCACTATTCCTCCCACTGACACCAATGATGGGGCACTATTCCTCCCACTGATACCAATGATGGGGCACTATTCCTCCCACTGACACCAATGATGGGACACTATTCCTCCCACTGACACCAATGATGGGGCACTATTCCTCCCACTGACACCAATGATGGGGCACTATTCCTCCCACTGACACCAATGATGGGACACTATTCCCCCCACTGACACCAATGATGGGGCACTATTCCTCCCACTGACACCAATGATGGGGCACTATTCCTCCCACTGACACCAATGATGGGACACTATTCCTCCCACTGACACAAATGATGGGGCACTGTTCCTCCCACTGACACCAATGATGGGGCACTATTCCTCCCACTGACACCAATGATGGGGCACTATTCCTCCCACTGACACCAATGATGGGGCACTATTCCTCCCACTGACACCAATGATGGGACACTATTCCTCCTCCACTGACACCAATGATGGGGCACTATTCCTCCCACTGACACCAATGATGGTACACTATTCCTCCCACTGACACCAATAATGGGGCACTACTCCTTCTACTGACACGTATGATGGGGCACTATTCCCCCCACTGACACCAATGATGGGGCACTATTCCTCCCACTGACACCAATGATGGGACACTTTTCCTCCCACTAACACCAATGATGGGGCACTATTCCTCACATGACACCAATGATGGGGCACTATTCCTCACATGACACCAATGATGGGGCACTATTCCTCACATGACACCAATGATGGGGCACTATTCCTCCCACTGACATTAATGATGGGGCACTATTCCTCCCACTGACACCAATGATGGGGCACTGTTCCTCCCACTGACACCAATGATGGGACACTATTCCTCCCACTGACACCAATGATGGGACACTATTCCTCCCACTAACACCAATGATGGGGCACTATTCCTCCCACTGACACCAATGATGGGGCACTATTCCTCCCACTAACACCAATGATGGGGCACTATTCCTCCCACTAACACCAATGATGGGGCACTATTCCTCCCACTGACACCAATGATGGGGCACTATTCCTCACATGACACCAATGATGGGGCACTATTCCTCACATGACACCAATGATGGGGCACTATTCCTCTCACTGAAATTAATGATGGGGCACTATTCCTCCCACTGACACCAATGATGGGGCACTATTCCTCCCACTGACACCAATGATGGGACACTATTCTTCCCGCTGATACCAATGATGGGGCACTATTCCTCCCACTGACACCAATGATGGGACACTATTCCCCCCACTGACACCAATGATGGGGCACTATTCCTCACATGACACCAATGATGGGGCACTATTCCTCACATGACACCAATGATGGGGCACTATTCCTCCCACTGACACAAATGATGGGGCACTATTCCTCCCACTGACACCAATGATGGGGCACTATTCCTCCCACTGACACCAATGATGGGGCACTATTCCTCCCACTGACACCAATGATGGGGCACTATTCCTCCCACTGACACCAATGATGGGACACTATTCCTCCTCCACTGACACCAATGATGGGGCACTATTCCTCCCACTGACACCAATGATGGTACACTATTCCTCCCACTGACACCAATAATGGGGCACTACTCCTTCTACTGACACGTATGATGGGGCACTATTCCTCCCAGTGATACCAATGATGGGGCACTATTCCTCCCACTGACACCAATGATGGGACACTTTTCCTCCCACTAACACCAATGATGGGGCACTATTCCTCACATGACACCAATGATGGGGCACTATTCCTCACATGACACCAATGATGGGGCACTATTCCTCCCACTGACATTAATGATGGGGCACTATTCCTCCCACTGACACCAATGATGGGGCACTATTCCTCCCACTGACATTAATGATGGGGCACTATTCCTCCCACTGACATTAATGATGGGACACTATTCCTCCCACTGACACCAATGATGGGGCACTATTCCTCCCACTGACACCAATGATGGGGCACTATTCCTCCCACTGACACCAACGATGGGTCACTATTCCTCCCACTGATACCAACGATGGGGCACTATTCCTCCCACTGATACCAATGATGGGGCACTATTCCTCCCACTGACACCAATGATGGGGCACTATTCCTCCCACTGACACCAATGATGGGGCACTATTCCCCCCACTGATACCAATGATGGGGCACTATTCCTCCCACTGACACCAATGATGGGGCACTATTCCTCCCACTGACACCAATGATGGGGCACTATTCCTCCCACTGATAACAATGATGGGGCACTATTCCTCCCACTGACACCAATGATGGGGCACTATTCCTCCCACTGACACCAATGATGGGGCACTATTCCTCCCACTGACACCAATGATGGGGCACTATTCCTCCCACTGATACCAATGATGGGACACTATTCCTCCCACTGACACCAATGATGGGGCACTATTCCTCCCACTGACACCAATGATGGGGCACTATTCCTCCCACTGATAACAATGATGGGGCACTATTCCTCCCACTGATAACAATGATGGGGCACTATTCCTCCCACTGACACCAATGATGGGGCACTATTCCTCCCACTGACACCAATGATGGGGCACTATTCCTCCCACTGACACCAATGATGGGACACTATTCTTCCCGCTGATACCAATGATGGGGCACTATTCCTCCCACTGACACCAATGATGGGACACTATTCTTCCCGCTGATACCAATGATGGGGCACTATTCCTCACATGACACCAATGATGGGGCACTATTCCTCCCACTGACACCAATGATGGGGCACTATTCCTCCCACTGACACCAATGATGGGGCGCTATTTCTCCCACTGACACCAATGATGGGGCGCTATTCCTCCCACTGATACCGATGATGGGGCACTATTCCTCCCACTGACACCAATGATGGGACACTATTACTCCCACTGACACCAATGATGGGGCACTATTCCTCCCACTGACATTAATGATGGGGCACTATTCTTCCCGCTGATACCAATGATGGGGCACTATTCCTCCCACTGACACCAATGATGGGACACTATTCTTCCCGCTGATACCAATGATGGGGCACTATTCCTCCCACTGACACCAATGATGGGACACTATTCTTCCCGCTGGTACCAATGATGGGGCACTATTCCTCACATGACACCAATGATGGGGCACTATTCCTCCCACTGACACCAATGATGGGGCACTATTCCTCCCACTGACACCAATGATGGGACACTATTCCTCCCACTGATACCGATGATGGGGCACTATTCCTCCCACTGACACCAATGATGGGACACTATTACTCCCACTGACACCAATGATGGGGCACTATTCCTCCCACTGACACCAATGATGGGACACTATTCCTCCTCCACTGACACCAATGATGGGGCACTATTCCTCCCACTGACACCAATGATGGGGCACTATTCCTCCCACTGACACCAATGATGGGGCACTATTCCTCCCACTGACACCAATGATGGGGCACTATTCCTCCCACTGATACCAATGATGGGACACTATTCCTCCCACTGACACCAATGATGGGACACTATTCCTCCCACTGACACCAATGATGGGGCACTATTCCTCCTCCACTGACACCAATGATGGGGCACTATTCCTCCCACTGACACCAATGATGGGGCACTATTCCTCCCACTGATACCAATGATGGGACACTATTCCTCCTCCACTGATACCAATGATGGGGCACTATTCCTCCCACTGACACCAATGATGGGGCACTATTCCTCCCACTGACACCAATGATGGGGCACTATTCCTCCCACTGACACCAATGATGGGGCACTATTCCTCCCACTGACACCAATGATGGGGCACTATTCCTCCCACTGACACCAATGATGGGACACTATTCCTCCTCCACTGACACCAATGATGGGGCACTATTCCTCCCACTGACACCAATGATGGGGCACTATTCCTCCCACTGATACCAATGATGGGACACTATTCCTCCCACTGACACCAATGATGGGGCACTATTCCTCCCACTGACACCAATGATGGGGCACTATTCCTCCCACTGATACCAATGATGGGGCACTATTCCTCCCACTGACACCAATGATGGGGCGCTATTCCTCCCACTGACACCAATGATGGGGCGCTATTACTCCCACTGACACCAATGATGGGGCACTATTCCTCCCACTGACACCAATGATGGGACACTATTCCTCCCACTGACACAAATGATGGGGCACTATTCCTCCCACTGACACCAATGATGGGACACTATTACTCCCACTGACACCAATGATGGGGCACTATTCCTCCCACTGACACCAATGATGGGACACTATTACTCCCACTGACACCAATGATGGGGCACTATTCCTCCCACTGACACCAATGATGGGACACTATTCCTCCCACTGACACAAATGATGGGGCACTATTCCTCCCACTGACACCAATGATGGGGCACTATTCCTCCCACTGACACCAATGATGGGGCACTATTCCTCCCACTGACACCAATGATGGGACACTATTCCTCCTCCACTGACACCAATGATGGGGCACTATTCCTCCCACTGACACCAATGATGGGGCACTATTCCTCCCACTGACACCAATGATGGGGCACTATTCCTCCCACTGACACCAATGATGGGGCACTATTCCTCCCACTGACACCAATGATGGGGCACTATTCCTCCCACTGATACCAATGATGGGACACTATTCCTCCCACTGACACCAATGATGGGGCACTATTCCTCCAACTGACACCAATGATGGGACACTATTCCTCCTCCACTGACACCAATGATGGGGCACTATTCCTCCCACTAACACCAATGATGGGGCACTATTCCTCCCACTGACACCAATGATGGGGCACTATTCCTCCCACTGACACCAATGATGGGGCACTATTCCTCCCACTGACACCAATGATGGGACACTATTCCTCCTCCACTGACACCAATGATGGGGCACTATTCCTCCCACTGACACCAATGATGGGGCACTATTCCTCCCACTGACACCAATGATGGGGCACTATTCCTCCCACTGATACCAATGATGGGACACTATTCCTCCCACTGACACCAATGATGGGGCACTATTCCTCCCACTGACACCAATGATGGGGCACTATTCCTCCCACTGACACCAATGATGGGGCACTATTCCTCCCACTGACACCAATGATGGGGCACTATTCCTCCCACTGACACCAATGATGGGGCACTATTCCTCCCACTGATACCAATGATGGGACACTATTCCTCCCACTGACACCAATGATGGGGCACTATTCCTCCCACTGACACCAATGATGGGGCACTATTCCTCCCACTGACACCAATGATGGGGCACTATTCCTCCCACTGACACCAATGATGGGGCACTATTCCTCCCACTGACACCAATGATGGGGCACTATTCCTCCCACTGATACCAATGATGGGACACTATTCCTCCCACTGACACCAATGATGGGGCACTATTCCTCCCACTGATACCAATGATGGGGCACTATTCCTCCCACTGACACCAATGATGGGGCACTATTCCTCCCACTGATACCAATGATGGGGCACTATTCCTCCCACTGATACCAATGATGGGGCACTATTCCCCCCACTGACACCAATGATGGGGCACTATTCCTCCCACTGACACCAATGATGGGGGACTATTCCTCCCACTGACACCAATGATGGGGCACTATTCCTCCTCTTACTGCCCACAGGCATTTACCCTGATTGACCACCAAGTCTGAAGCATTTTCTACTCCCACTGGCCACAATCCAGCCCTCCTAAAGTCTGAAGACAGTAAACTGGCCCTTTGCTTAGAAGGTATAGAGACCCCTTCTCTGTAATTCAGGATCTGTGGGGGGGGGGGGGGGGCTTCCTATATATAACACATATTCACACACTGAATCTTCAGGTGTATCCCGGCCAGAACCAGAGATGGGATTTCCAGGAAGACAATGTTACATCGGAGATAAGTGAGTATATACCGGAATCGTCATTCTGGGAGTTTCACAACCAAGTCAACGATTAGCTGGAGATATAGTTTGTTGTTTAATCGCCGAGAATTGTCCATAATGAGCAAAATTCTCCAGAAACGTAGAGAAGAGGAGCCAGGAATGGTCACCGTGGCAGGAGGAAACCTGACACCATGTATGATGTGCAGCCCAGACTAAGGGGGCTCAGAGTCCTTCATTCAAACAGCTTAACTAGCAATACAGATCTCAGTGTCCTCATCAGTAACTAGTACAGATCTCGGTGCCCCCAGCAGTGACCAGTACAGATCTCGGTGTCCCCAGCAGTGACCAGTACAGATCTCGGTGTCCCCAGCAGTGACCAGTACAGATCTCAGTGTCCTCATCAGTGACCAGTACAGATCTCGGTGTCCCCAGCAGTGACCAGTACAGATCTCAGTGTCCTCATCAGTGACCAGTACAGATCTCGGTGTCCCCAGCAGTGACCAGTACAGATCTCGGTGTCCCCAGCAGTGACCAGTACAGATCTCGGTGTCCCCAGCAGTGACCAGTACAGATCTCAGTGGCCCCAGCAGTGACCAGTACAGATCTCGGTGTCCCCAGCAGTGACCAGTACAGATCTCGGTGTCCCCAGCAGTGACCAGTACAGATCTCGGTGTCCCCAGCAGTGACCAGTACAGATCTCGGTGTCCCCAGCAGTGACCAGTTCAGATCTTGGTGTCCCCAGCAGTGACCAGTACAGATCTCGGTGTCCCCAGCAGTGACCAGTACAGATCTCGGTGTCCCCAGCAGTGACCAGTTCAGATCTCAGTGGCCCCAGCAGTGACCAGTACAGATCTCAGTGTCTCCAGCAGTAACTAGTACAGATCTCGGTGTCTCCAGCAGTAACTAGTACAGATCTCAGTGGCCCCAGCAGTGACCAGTACAGATCTCAGTGTCTCCAGCAGTAACTAGTACAGATCTCGGTGTCCCCAGCATTGACCAGTGCAGATCTCAGTGTCTCCAGCAGTAACTAGTACAGATCTCAGTGGCCCCAGCAGTGACCAGTACAGATCTCAGTGGCCCCAGCAGTGACCAGTACAGATCTCGGTGTACCCAGCAGTGACCAGTACAGATCTCGGTGTCCCCAGCAGTGACCAGTACAGATCTCAGTATCCCCAGCAGTGACCATTACAGATCTCAGTATCCCCAGCAGTGACCAGTACAGATCTCAGTATCCCCAGCAGTGACCAGTACAGATCTCAGTGGCCCCAGCAGTGACCAGTACTGATCTCAGTGTCTCCAGCAGTAACTAGTACAGATCTCAGTGTCTCCAGCAGTAACTAGTACAGATCTCAGTGGTCCACCTGCATCGGATGACGTGGCCAATCAGAGTGATTGGTTAGCCATTTGGGTCCTTCCTTCTTCCTGGCCAGATTATTGCAATGTCACATAGTCCTGCCTGCTGCTCTGTGATTCCTCTATTACTACTTGCTACCGACATTGGCTTGTGACCCAGAAGCTGATTCTCTGCTACCTTGTGATCTGGACTGCTTGATTCCTTCCACTAAGAACTGTCCCTAATCGGAGGTTTCTGGCAACTGGTCTCCATTACAGGTCCTAACACCAGTACAGATCTCAGTCCCCCCAGCAGTGACCTATACAATCCTAAATTCCCCCAGCAGTGATCAATACGAATCCAGCAGTGAGCAGTATGGATCTCGGTGCCCCCAACAATGACCAGTAGACATCTTAATTCCCCTTTAAATTAACCAGTACAGATCTCATATCCCCCAGCAGCAACCAGTAGAGATCTCAGTGCCCAGAGCAGTGACCAGGACAGATCTCAGTGTCCTCAGCGGTGAGCAGTACAGACCTCAGTGCACCTAGCTGTGACCAGTAGAGATCTCGGTGACCAATCAGGGACCTGTACAGATCTTTTTGCCCCCAGCAGTGACCAATAGAGATCTCAGTACTCCCAGTAGTGACCAAAACAGATTCCAGTTTCCTCAGCAGTAGCCTGTAAAGATCAGTGTCCCCAGCAATGACCAGTACAGACCTTATGGTTCCCATCAGTGACCAATAGAGATCTCAGTGACCAAACAGTGACCAGTAGGGATCTCAGTGCCCCCATCAGTGACCAGTAGGGATCTAAGTGACCAAGCAGTGACCAGTACAGATCTTAGTGCACCCAGCAGTACCAGCACATATCTGTGTCCCCAAAATTGACCATTAGAGATCTCAGTACCCCAATATTGACCAGAACAGATTTCAGTGTCCCTCAGCTGTGAGCCATACAGACCTCAGTGCACCTAGCTGTGACCAGTTGAGATTTCAGTGACCTATACAGATCATTGTGCCCCCAGCAGTAGCCATCAGAGATCTCAGTGCTCCCAGTAGTGACCAAAACAGATCTCAGTCTCCTCAGCAGTAACCAGTAAATATATCTGTCCCCAACAATGACCAGTACAGGCCTTAGGGTCCCTATCAGTGACCAGTTGAGATCTCAGTGACCAAGCAGTGACCATTAGGGATCTTAGTGCCCCCATCAGTGACCAGTAGAGATCTAAGTGACCATACAGTGACCAGCACAGATCTTAGTGCACCCAGCAGTACCAGTACATATCTGTGTCCCTAAACAGACCAATTGAGATCTCAGTACCCCAACAGTGACCAGTACAAATCTCAAGGCCCCCAGCAATGACCAGTACATGTCTTGGTGGCCCCAGCAGTGTCAATCACAGATCTTGGCGCCCACAGCAGTGAACAATACAGAACTCTATGCCCCCTCAGGAGGAAAATCTATAAAATCTGATTGATGAGGCCCAAATAAAACTGAAGAGAACCTGTTGTGTCACCCCAAGGAAATGTCCTTCTCTGGCCTCCCACTGATAGGAATAATAGGAAAGAATCCAGGTTTAGGGTGGAGTAAATGAGAGACTTTCAGGAAAACTTTATTTGCCACAAAGGAAACCACAAAATATCAATCTCAGTCTTTTATAGTTGGGCCCCGTAAGCCGTTCTATGAAGCTACAACTTCTATGATGTGCAGCTCCCAGCTGATTGTGATAGTAGAGATCATTCAGGGGTGTCACTCCCATCGATGAGCGTCCCCCCTCTGGTGGTCAGACTACTTAGATCCGACCTTGCAGCAGCGGGCCGATGTCCAGTCCATATTGTTGCACTGACAGTGGCACGTTCTCTCCGATTGGATGTCCCACGAGCCGCAGCCCATCCCGCAGGAACACCCCGTGGTGCTGTAATCTGCATAAAATGAGAAGGCGGTGATGAAATATCAGATTAGAACATTCTACAATCATACATATACTGTATACACACAATGTGCAGAGGTTTGCAGCCCCGAGGTGTACCCCAAAAATAACCTCATAGAGGCTTTTGGTTGAATGTCCAGCACTCCCCTCCTGTCATTTCTTGGATTGATCCCATCCTGTTCTTCTGGGGAGGTGACAGCGGTCCTTCTTTGGTCTGAGATCTCTAGGACCTCATGGGTGGTCTGGAATGAAGTATACATCTCATCACACTGACATTGAGGTCTATTGGAGGTCTTGTGGTCATTTACCTGCAGGACAGGCAGCGTATGCTCCTGGTTGGCTGACAGCAGTGCAGACAAGCTTACTGTTCTGCAAGATTATAGAAGCTGGAAGAGAAGACAGAGATATGAGGAACCAACAAATGTAAATGAGCAGATATGGCTGCCCCCCTCCCCCCAATACTAGCAAAACATTTTCCCTTATTGACTATGCAACCAAAACATAACCCACCCTTATCAATATTATCTACCAATGCCTAGAAGACCTTTGGTCATCTTGGCTGGACCTTATTATTATTATTATTATACAGGATTTATGGCACCAACAGTTTGCTCAGCACTTTACAATATAACGGGAGACAATACAGCAACAATACAGATCAGTACAAGAGGGATAGGAGGGCCTGATCCTGGGAGCTTACAATCTAGGAGATTTGAGGACCAGCCTTCAAAGGATTGGGATCCCACCTTCCTTCCTCAACAAAATTGTATCTTTATGACTGATCAATGGCTAGCTAATGATGCAAACAATTTCTTGCTTTTTAGCCATTAAGTATTTTGGGGTTCCTCTAACCTGTACAACCCGCAAGGGCTTTTCAAGATGGACATTGTCCCTTATCAACGTCTTTCAAGCATTGCCCCAAAATGAAAACCACATTACTGAACTGTATCTGGGCTCACCCCTCCCAATTATGATGCAATATCTTTGTCAGGTAAACGTCAGCTGGTGGTGTGTGGTCTTCCTCACCTCAAACTATATTAGAATGCCATGAGCTTCTATTACTAACCTCTATCCTTGACTGGATACATCAATGGAAGGACACGTTATGGGTCACAATTCAGAACCAGCCAACAATTTTCCTGGCTGTTTCTTGGATATCACTCCAAAAGCTCCCCCAACTCTTCACCTTTCCCATTGGGTTTCCTCCTCTCTTAAAGGCCCGGGACTTCATTTGTAAACATCAATATCTGTCTCCAGATGTTGGACCACTCACTCCTTCCCTGGGCAATTCTGAGTTGCCACCAGGATTCTCCCTTTCTCAAACTGATGTTACAGATCTTTCTCCGATCTCTGGAGCTACTCACCATGTTAAACATAAATATATTTTCCACTATAACATCCACTCTACAACCCGCCCCATGACCTGGCTCCAGTACTTTCAATGGCGTGGTCTTCTTACCTACTGGTCACACCTCCAGGGACTAGACTTCTTTTTGAATCCCTTTGGATATTTGTGCCCTTAAGCAGCCATACTTGGATCAAAATTTAATTGCTTCAGTAGGGACCGGTTGAATTTCAATCCATGTATGGGCAGGCTGGTTGTACAGAAGTCGACCTACTAATCGACTTCTGTACAATCAGCCTCTAGGAAAATTTCTGCACAATTATCAGCGCCGGGTATAGCTGGCAGCACTGATCAGTGTATTCTGGTGGCAATGAAGTCTCTTCACTGTCAGAACACATTACCTCGGCAGGAGTGATTCCCCATCTACATTGAATTTGTGGATGAGAGAACTGAGTAACATTTTTTTTCGTTCAACACATTGTTGGACGAGAAAGAATGACTAATGTATAGACTGCCTCACTGAGCCTACCTTAATGGAGAACACCATTAAAACCAGCAACTATTGAGAAAATGAACACCTTGGTCAGGTCCCCCTTACATCAGAGTCCAGAAGATTTCCCCTTACATCAGAGTCCGGCAGAGTGCCCCTTACATCAGAATCCAGCAGAGTGCCCCCTTACATCAGAATCCAGCAGAGTGCCCCCTTACATCAGAATCCAGCAGATTTCCCCTTACATCAGAGTCCAGCAGATTTCCCCTTACATCAGAGTCCAGCAGAGTGCCCCCTTACATCAGAGTCCAGCAGAGTGCCCCCTTACATCAGAGTCCAGCATAGTGCTCCCTTACTTCAGAGTCCAGCAGAGTGCCCCCTTACATCAGAGTCCGGCAGAGTGCCCCCTTACTTCAGAGTCCAGCAGAGTGCCCCATGACAAAGGGATTTTTTAAGGGCACTTTTCTCCTGTCTATGATCATTTGCAGATAGGAGAAAAGTGTCTGTTTTATACAAACTGTAAATTTATGGCTGGTTGGCAGCACAGGGTTGGGGTGTACACATAATGCCACTCTGATGTTTTGTGGCTGTGGAAGAAATTCTATCCACTGTTGCTTTCTGTGGGCACAGTGCCTGCTGAATGTGACCCATTCAAGTGAATGAAGCTGCTCTGCAAGCACCCCACAACTACATGCAATGCACATGGTTGCAGTGAGCTAGTGTGGGGTTCTAGGGGTTAAAGCAGGTGGTGAGGAGACTACATCTCCTCATTGCCTGCTAACTGCTCTCTGAAGAGTGATCTGAATGCAGATCGCTCTTCAGAGACCAAAGTTCATGTGAACAATCCCATAAAGGGATGCTGAGGCTGGGCAGGAAGGGGTTAAACAGAAGCATCACAAACTTGTGAGTAATAACTCCATCAGTTTATCCAGCCTTCAGATTGTCAGCCATCCCAATAATACTGAAATTGTCCCTGTGTGTTAACATGAACAGAGAGGGGGAGGGAGACAAATGGGGGAGAGAGGAAAGGGGGAGAGAAGGGAGGAGATACAGGGGGGATAGAGGGGGAGAGAAAAGGGATAGAAGGGCAGAGAAGGGGGGGAGGGAGATAGAGGGGGTGATGGGGGGGGGAAGGGGGGTGATAGAGGGGGAGAGAAGATGGAGAGAAAAAGGGGGGAGAGAAAGGAGGGGAGAGAGGGGGAGAGAAAGGGGGGATATAGAGGGGGGAGAGAAGGGAGGGGAGAGAAAGGGGGGATATAGAGGGGGGAGAGAAGGGAGGGAGTTAGAGGGGGAGAGAAGGGGGGTGATAGAGGGGGGCAAAGGTGGGAAGAAAGGAAGGAGAGATAGAAGGGGGATAGAGGGGGGGAAATAGAGGTGGGAGAGAAGGGGGATATAGAGGGGGGAGAGAAGGTGTGGAGAGAAGGGGGCAAGATAGAGGGGCAGAGAAAGGGGGATACAGAAGGGTAGAGGGGGAGAGAAGGAGGGAGATGGGGAGAGTTCAGCTGTAGTGTAGCTCAGCTCACTCACTCAGACTGGTCTATGCAGGCACAGACAGAGGAGTCAATCCTGCAGCCACCATGTAGTTGCCGGCTGCAGTGCTTCAAATTTCCCACCCACACATCTTCTTAGGCACAGCACTGGCTGGGAATTGGAGTGTGGGCGGGGCAGACAGGAGGAAAGGGGCGGGAGGAAGCAGTGTACATCAATCTCCTCTGCTGTGAGTGCAGGGAAGGGGAGGAGGAAATGTGCTGTGTCGGGCTGTGTGAGCCACTGCAGACAGCTTCTCTTGTTGGACAAAGTCCATGGGTTGCTGGGGGGGCACAGCTGAAATGTGGGGGGCATAGCCCACCCCAGCACCCCCTAGATGCAGCCATATTCCACGCTGTATACTCTGTTTTCAATGATGTGATCCAGATGTATGGATATGTCTGAGAACATATATTCTAACTCCTAGTACACACGTTCAGAAAACTGGATGACAAAAATAGCTTTTGGAGGATCGTTTGATAGTCTGATCGATAGTGCACGGCTTTCCTGACAGTTCATGTGACAATATCTGAAGTGAAGAGCATGAACGTTTTTCTCGTACGATAACAGAGCAAACAATTTTCGTTTAATCAGTATAGTAGTTGTCCAAAAAAAAACATGAAATGACATGAAAGAGCTTCTACTAAGGGGTCTACATATCAGTGCTTTCACCCAAAATTCACAGATTTGTTAAAAATTTTATGTTTTGTGAATTTTGTATGAAAACTGATAAATACCCCCAAGAGGATAGCTTAACTGCCCTGAGGGGCCCCATGTGATCAAACACCTTGAATAAATCAATATACTATTGAGAAACAGTATAGGTGAGGGCCCCTGGCCTCCATGCATTTTATTCCCTCCATACCCTTCCCAACCTAACATTCCCCCAACCTTTCTACCCACTAAGCCAGCGTTTTTCAACCACTGTGCCGCGGCACACTAGTGTGCCGTGAGATATTGTCTGGTGTGCCGTGGGAAAAATTGCAATTTCATCCGTAACATAGACCTTTTAATCCGGCCCGCGGAGCGTGATACTGTCAGGATGATCTGTCCCCCTGGACGTATCTGCGCATGTGCCGGAGATCGCCGATCGGCAGCTAATGCCTGAAACTGGCACATGCGCAGATACGTCAAGGGGGACAGATCCTTATAGGAGACAGATTTTCATGCTACACCGGAACGGCGCGGGAAGACGGCGAGAGGAACGCGCGGAGCAAAGGTAAGTGAATTGACACAGGGGGGGCTTGGGGACTTAATATGGGGGATGAATTAATATGGGGGATGAATTACTATATGGGGGATGAATTACTATATGGGGGATGAATTACTATGGGGGATGAATTACTATATGGGGGATGAATTACTATATGGGGGATGAATTACTATGGGGGATGAATTACTATGGGGGATGAATTACTATATGGGGGATGAATTACTATGGGGGATGAATTACTATGGGGGATGAATTACTATATGGGGGATGAATTACTATATGGGGGATGAATTACTATGGGGGATGAATTACTATGGGGGATGAATTACTATGGGGGATGAATTACTATATGGGGGATTAATTACTATATGGGGGATAAATTACTATGGGGGATGAATTACTATATGGGGGATGAATTACTATGGGGGATGAATTACTATATGGGGGATGAATTACTATATGGGGGATGAATTACTATATGGGGGATGAATTACTATGGGGGATTAATTACTATATGGGGGATGAATTACTATGGGGGATGAATTAATATATGGGGGATGAATTACTATGGGGGATGAATTACTATATGGGGGATTAATTACTATATGAGGGATGAATTACTATATGGGGGGTGAATTACTATGGGGGATGAATTACTATATGGGGGTGAATTACTATATGGGGGATGAATTACTATGGGGGATGAATTACTATATGGGGGATGAATTACTATATGGGGGATTAATTACTATGGGGGATGAATTACTATGGGGGATGAATTACTATATGGGGGATGAATTACTATGGGGGATGAATTACTATGGGGGATGAATTACTATATGGGGGATGAATTACTATATGGGGGATTAATTACTATGGGGGATGAATTACTATGGGGGATGAATTACTATATGGGGGATGAATTACTATGGGGGATGAATTACTATATGGGGGATTAATTACTATGGGGGATGAATTACTATATGGGGGATGAATTACTATATGGGGGATGAATTACTATATGGGGAATGAATTACTATGGGGGATGAATTACTATATGGGGGATGAATTACTATATGGGGATTGTATTACTATGCTTACTATGGGGGAATATTACTATACTTACTATTAGAGATGAGCGAAGTATCCAAAAATTCGATTCGACTGATTCGGCGAATTCGTGGACAATATTCAATTCGAGTCGAATAAATTCGCTGTGAATTTAACTTAAAAAAGGGTGTTTCTAGGCTTCAGAGAGACTTAATATTAGTGCAGAACACTGTACCTTTAATTTAAATGCCCTTGGAGTCTGCTGGGGAAGAGAAATAATACTGTCACTCAGTATGACATGCAGATGAGTGCCGTCGATCTTAGAATCACCGCACACTTCACTCATTTGGCCAATCATGGGGCCAAAACCAGTGTTTGGAGCCACAGTGTGGCGGTGGAGGCAGCAGCAATGGGAGGCCATACAGCAACCTATGACAAAATGGAAAACCGCAGGAGTGTGAGGAGACCTGAAAGTGGCACATGGCAGAGTGGGAGCAATGGGAGGCGGTACAGGGACCCAGGTCACACTGTGGGCCCAGCAGCAGCGTGACCAGGCGGTACGGGGGCCCATGGCAGATTTGGGGCCTGGCAGCACCTATGGGAGGCCTGTAATCTGCCAGCAAACTATGACAAAATGGAACACACCAGCAGTGTGTGAGGAGACCTCAAAGTGGCACATGTTTGTGGCATGATTCATGGCGGATTTAGTCAGTTGTGTCAGGAACTGGTGGTTTGAAATCCAGACTAATCCACGCCTGATTCATTTTCACAAACGTGAGTCTCTCCACACTTTGGGTGGACAGTCGTGTCCTCCGCGGAGTTACAATACCTCCTGCCGCACTAAACACGCGCTCCGATGCCACGCTACTGGCCGGGCATGACAGCCTTTCAAGGGCAAATTCAGCTAGTTGGGGCCAAAGGTCAAGTTTCGTTGCCCAGTAGTCAAGGGGATTGTCTACCTCGGTTGGCAGGGTGCTGTCCAAGTAGGCCCAAGCCTGTTGTTTGAGCTCCTGCTCCAGGTCCACCTGATGCTGCTGCTGCTGCGGCTGGTTAGTAGTTTCCTCACTGCGCTGGTGAAGAAAGCTACTCATCATCGACTGTAGACTGAGGCAGCCGCTGCTGGTGGAGCTGCCACTGCTCCTACCACCCCACCCCTCCCCTGCTGCCATGGCAGCGGAACGCGAGCGCACAGGGCCCACAGTGTCTGAGGATGGACGTTGGCGCAGAAAGGCAGAGACCAGCTGACTACATAGGTGGTTTTTATAGTACGTTATTTTGGCCTCCCTCTCAGCAGGTGTGAAAAAGGCCACCATTTTTGAACGGTAGCGAGGGTCCAACAAGGTGGACAGCCAAAAGTCATCCCTCTGTCTGATGGTTATTATTCGGCTGTCGCTACGCAAGCAACCGAGCATGCTATGGGCCATTTGTGCCAAGGAATGCGAGGGACTCCCTGCCTCCATCTCCACAGCATACTGCCACGGTGCGTCTGGGTCCTCTGTCTCCTCCTCCTCCTCCTCCTCTCCCAGATGCTCCTGCTCCTCCACTCCTGTCCGCTGAGTGGAAAAACCACCCATTTCACTCAATAATTCCTGAGCACAAATGTCCTCCTCTACCTCCTCCTCTTCTTCCTGTCCTGCCCCCACAGGGGTCATGTGGCGTTGAGATCTGTGCGCCACGTCTACCGCACCCTGACCAGCCATTGTTAACAGCATTTGTTCAAGGACGTGCAACAGAGGAATGACGTCGTTCATCCCATAGTCCTGCCGACTCACGAATAGCGTGGCCTCCTCAAAGGGCCTGAGCAAGCGGCAGGTGTCACGCATGAGCTGCCAATGGCTGACATCGAAGTTACACAGGGGAGTACCTTTATCCGCTTGTAACATCAGGAAATCGGTGATGGCCTTTCGCTGCTCGTAAAGGCGGTCTAACATGTGTAGGGTTGAATTCCACCTTGTTGCAACGTCGCAGATCAGGCGATGCTGTGGAATTCTGTTCTGCCGCTGCAGCTCAAGGAGGGTGTGCTTTGCGGTGTAGGAATGGCTGAAATGCATGCACAGTTTACGTGACATTTTAAGGATGTCTTGCAGTGGGATGGTGGATTTTAGGAACCGCTTGACAACCAGATTGAACACGTGAGCCATGCATGGCGCATGGCACAACCTTCCTTGACGCAGAGCAGACACCATGTTCTTTCCGTTGTCGGTCAACATGGTTCCGATTTTCAGTTTGCGCGGAGACAGCCATCTGTCGATTTCTCTGTTCATTACACTCAGAAGTTCCTCCCCTGTGTGACTACGTTCGCCAAGGCATACCAGGTGCAGCACAGCGTGACACCGTTGCGCCCTGCACATGTGATATGCCGGTCGGGTAATGGGACTTGGCACGGGGGTGGCGGCTGAGGACACGGCGGAAGAAGAGGTGGTAGAGGCGGACATGTTTGCTGGACCAAGGACGTGCAAACGTGGAGGCAAAAGCATCGTGACCTGTCCAAGTTGCTGGTGCGGCTGTGCCGGCACCACGTTCACCCAGTGGGCCGTAAATGACATGTACTGTCCCTGACCGTAGTTACAGCTCCACACGTCGGCGCTGCCGTGCACTTTGGCAGAGACCGACATGCTCAAAGACTGGCCCACCATCTCTTCTACATGTGAATGCAGGGCTGGCACTGCCTTTTTGGCGAAGAAATGACGGCTTTGCACTCTCCACCGCGGCGCGGCACAAGCCATCATTTCTCGGAAAGGTGCTGAGTCCACCAGTTGGAAAGGGAGGGACTGCAGCACCAGCAACTTGGACAGGAGGACGTTCAGCTTTTGCACCGTCGGGTGCGTGCTCGCAAACTGTTGTCTCTTGGAAACGGATTCCAAGAAAGACTGCTGACGGAATCCGAGAAGAGGAGTAGCAGGAGAAGGAGCATCTGAACGAGCGGAAGATGTCAACGAGCGACAACTCCCCTCAGCAGAGGTGTTGGAGCCTTGACTGGCTGATAGAGGGCGATTGACGTCGGGTGACGGAGCAAGTAACGGAGCGGGTGATGGAGCGGGGGCTGGGGCAGGCAGAACCGCCGTATCTTTATCACGGTTTTCCCAGGCCACCGAATGGTGATGCTGCATATGCTGACGCAACGCTGTAGTCCCAACATGGACCCCCTGGCCACGCTTGCATTTCTGGCCACATAGTCGACATACGGCTACGTTTACTTCCTCGGGCGGCTTGACGAAAAATTGCCACACCACCGAGTAGGAAACTTTGCACCCGCTACTCCTCACTGGCTGACTGCTACTTCCTCCGTGCGCACCGGCACCACTACTGGCCGTGGTGGTAGGCTACAGTGGAGCTGGTGCTGTACTCCGTGGCCGTTTGGCTCCACTGACACTGCTGCGACCCTGCTGCCTCCTGGGCAACCCACCGACTGTTTCGCTCGCTGCCAAGCTGGCACCCTCTTCTCCTGATGATGCGGAAGAAATTACCTGATGACGACGAGGCTGCCAAGTGTGATCAACCTCCTCATCATCAAGTAGGGTCTCCGCCTCACTACTAGCCCCCTCGGCTGCGTCTGGGTCAGGAGACAGACCTGTCTCTAGACCGGCTACCGAGCCACTCTCCTCGCCAGTACTTCTTCACCTGGCTGCTGAAAAGGCCGATGTCTCCCCCCGTTCCTGACCGCCCTCTGTTAGCTCTTCCTCACTGTACAGTGGGGCTGAGCCCACAGCATGCGATACTTCGCTTGGTGAGGGAACAGCAAAGGACAGGGGCAGGTAGAGGACACGTGATTTCAGTGGGCTTGCTCCCGGGCCATGCCAACTAACGGTTGTGTCTGACGTACCCACCGACCGTTGGCTGTAGGTGTCAGAGGTGACCTGGGAAGAGGAAGACGACCGAGCCAACCAATCGATGACGGCAGGGTTGTCGGTGGAGACACGACCGCTGGATGACACCGGGAGCACTGGCCTCTGGCTGCGAATAGTGCTGCCTCGACCCCTTCCTCTGCTGCCACGTCTGCTCGCTCCTAAAACATTGCCTCCTCTGCCACTCCTCTGCATGTTGTCTGACATACTCTTTAATTCAACGATTCTGTGTCCCTGAGTAACAATTCTGTGTCCCTGAGTAACAATTCTGTGTCTGTCCGAGTAACAATTCTGTGGCCCTAAGTAACGGTTCTGTGGCCCTCAGTAACAATTCTGTGTCCCTGAGTAACGTTTCTGTGGCCCTAAGTAACGGTTCTGTGGCCCTCAGTAACAATTCTGTGTCCCTCAGTAACAATTCTGTGTCTGTCCCTGAGTAACAATTCTGTGGCCCTAAGTAACGGTTCTGTGGCCCTCAGTAACAATTCTGTGTCCCTGAGTAACGTTTCTGTGGCCCTAAGTAACGGTTCTGTGGCCCTCAGTAACAATTCTGTGTCCCTGAGTAACAATTCTGTGTCTGTCCCTGAGTAACAATTCTGTGGCCCTAAGTAACGGTTCTGTGGCCCTCAGTAACAATTCTGTGTCCCTGAGTAACAATTCTGTGGCCCTAAGTAACGGTTCTGTGGCCCTCAGTAACAATTCTGTGTCCCTCAGTAACAATTCTGTGTCTGTCCCTGAGTAACAATTCTGTGGCCCTAAGTAACGGTTCTGTGGCCCTCAGTAACAATTCTGTGTCCCTGAGTAACGTTTCTGTGGCCCTAAGTAACGGTTCTGTGGCCCTCAGTAACAATTCTGTGTCCCTGAGTAACAATTCTGTGTGTGTCCCTGAGTAACAATTCTGTGGCCCTAAGTAACGGTTCTGTGGCCCTCAGTAACAATTCTGTGTCCCTGAGTAACAATTCTGTGGCCCTAAGTAACGGTTCTGTGGCCCTCAGTAACAATTCTGTGTCCCTCAGTAACAATTCTGTGTCTGTCCCTGAGTAACAATTCTGTGGCCCTAAGTAACGGTTCTGTGGCCCTCAGTAACAATTCTGTGTCTCTGAGTAACGTTTCTGTGGCCCCAAGTAACGGTTCTGTGTCCCTCAGTAACAATTCTGTGTCCCTGAGTAACAATTCTGTGTCTGTCCCTGAGTAACAATTCTGTGGCCCTAACTAACGTTTCTGTGGCCCTAAGTAACAGTTGTGTGGCCCTCAGTAACAATTCTGTGTCCCTGAGAAACGTTTCTGTGGCCCTAAGTAACAATTCTGTGTCCCTCAGTAACAATTCTGTGTCTGTCCCTGAGTAACAATTCTGTAGCCCTAAGTAACGGTTCTGTGGCCCTCAGTAACAATTCTGTGTCCCTCAGTAACAATTCTGTGTCTGTCCCTGAGTAACAATTCTGTGGCCCTAAGTAACGGTTCTGTGGCCCTCAGTAACAATTCTGTGTCCCTGAGTAACGTTTATGTGGCCCTAAGTAACGGTTCTGTAGCCATCAGTAACAATTCTGTGTCCCTGAGTAACAATTCTGTGTCTGTCCCTGGGTATATATTCTGTGGCCCTAAGTAACGGTTCTGTGGCCCTCAGTAACAATTCTGTGTCCCTCAGTAACAATTCTGTGTCTGTCCCTGAGTAACAATTCTGTGGCCCTAAGTAATGGTTCTGTGGCCCTCAGTAACAATTCTGTGTCCTTGAGTAACGTTTCTGTGGCCCTAAGTAACGGTTCTGTGGCCCTCAGTAACAATTCTGTGTCCCTGAGTAACGTTTCTGTGGCCCTAAGTAACGGTTCTGTGGCCCTCAGTAACAATTCTGTGTCCCTGAGTAACAATTCTGTGTCTGTCCCTGAGTAACAATTCTGTGGCCCTAACTAACGTTTCTGTGGCCCTAAGTAACAGTTCTGTGGCCCTCAGTAACAATTCTGTGTCCCTGAGTAACGTTTCTGTGGCCCTAAGTAACAATTCTGTGGCCCTCACTAACAATTCTGTGTCTGTCCCTGAGTAACAATTCTGTGGCCCTAAGTAACGGTTCTGTGGCCCTCAGTAACAATTCTGTGTCCCTGAGTAACAATTCTGTGGCCCTAAGTAATTGTTCTGTGGCCCTCAGTAACAATTCTGTGTCCCTCAGTAACAATTCTGTGTCTGTCCCTGAGTAACAATTCTGTGGCCCTAAGTAACGGTTCTGTGGCCCTCAGTAACAATTCTGTGTCCCTGAGTAACGTTTCTGTGGCCCTAAGTAACTGTTCTGTGGCCCTCAGTAACAATTCTGTGTCCCTGAGTAACAATTCTGTGTCTGTCCCTGAGTAACAATTCTGTGGCCCTAAGTAACGGTTCTGTGGCCCTCAGTAACAATTCTGTGTCCCTCAGTAACGGTTCTGTGGCCCTCAGTAACAATTCTGTGTCCCTCAGTAACAATTCTGTGGCCCTAAGTAACGGTTCTGTGGCCCTCAGTAACAATTCTGTGGCCCTCAGTAACAATTCTGTGTCCCTCAGTAACAATTCTGTGTCTGTCCCTGAGTAACAATTCTGTGGCCCTAACTAACGTTTCTGTGGCCCTAAGTAACAGTTCTGTGGCCCTCAGTAACAATTCTGTGTCCCTGAGTAACGTTTCTGTGGCCCTAAGTAACAATTCTGTGGCCCTCAGTAACAATTCTGTGTCTGTCCCTGAGTAACAATTCTGTGGCCCTAACTAACGTTTTTGTGGCCCTAAGTAACAGTTCTGTGGCCCTCAGTAACAATTCTGTGGCCCTGAGTAACGTTTCTGTGGCCCTAAGTAACAATTCTGTGGCCCTCAGTAACAATTTTGTGTCTGTCCCTGAGTAACAATTCTGTGGCTCTAACTAACGTTTCTGTGGCCCTAAGTAACAGTTCTGTGGCCCTCAGTAACAATTCTGTGTCCCTGAGTAACGTTTATGTGGCCCTCAGTAACAATTCTGTGGCCCTCAGTAACAATTCTGTCTGTCCCTGAGTAACAATTCTGTGGCCCTAACTAGCATTTCTTTGGCCCTAAGTAACAATTCTCTGTCCCTAAGTAACGTTTCTGTGGCCCTAAGTAACGTTTCTGTGGCCCTAACTCTGTCCCTAATACAGAGCGGTCTGCCTCTCTTGAATGACTGGAGGCAAATGGAGAATTCTACAATGGCCGCCATTTATAGCTCGACCATTACACAGTGCTGGCTGGCTGGCTGCTGATTGGCTAATGCGATCACATGTCATTAAGGAATGCATTATGGGTCAGCGCGCCTTGTCTGCGCGCCTTCCCAGACATCCCCGCTCCGTCGCCGCACATGTCGCCGCCATTTTAGGAAAAATTTCGATTCGCGCGTCCGAAGTAGGCTATTTTTCGGATTCGGCGCGAATCGAAAATTTTCCAATATTCGACTCGAATTCCACTTCGCCTACTTCGATTCGCTCATCTCTAGTTACTATGGATGACACATACACATCATTCATCTACTCTTGGTCCGGCCCCCGGGTCCAATTATAAAATACTTTATTATTTCATAATAAAGTAATTATAAAATAATTTCTTTGTGTTTGATTCCTATTCAAGAGAATTACTTTATATATAGTCAATATAGGCACAGAGGTAAATTTTTTTAACATTTTCTAATGGTGGTGTGCCTCGTGATTTTTTTCATGAAAAAAGTGTGCCTTTGCACAAAAAAGGTTGAAAAACACTGCACTAAGCTATCTCTTCTACCATTTCTTCCTTTACCCTTCTGTCCCCTACAGCTGTTCACCCAGTCTTCCTTCAAGTTCCGATGTCTAACACCAACACAGCTTACAAACACTGCATTCAACTGTCCAACCAATGGAGGGTCACCACTACATGTTCTACAGCAGTGGTCTCCAAACTGCGGCCCTTTGCTTGTCTTTATCTGGCCCTTGGGGCACTATTCCACCAAATGACACCAATGATGAGGCACCATTCCCCCTATGACACAATCAATGGGGCACTATTCCTCCCACCATTACCAACAATGGGCCACCATTCCCCCCATTAAAACCAATGATGGGCCACTGATGCCAGGGTATTTTATACTCCCACTGGCCACAGTCTGGCCCCCCTAAAGTCTGAAGGACAGTAAAATTGACCTTTTCTCAGAAAGTTTGGAGACTCCTGTTCTACAGAATAGGCAACCTCAACAGTCCTTTCTTGCGCCCAGCCATGAAACCGACCATCATTCTTTTTGGAATTTATTGAAGAATAGAGTTGCTCTTGTGTTGGGTTCCATTGCCTTGTGGGCTTCACCTCCCACCTGGACAGTATTTGATAACAGCCGGGTCTATGACAACAAAGCTCTGTGGGAACCTTTCGGTGATGCAAATTGATTCAGAATCATGCGGTACGAAGATACATAGCAGACTTACAATTGTGTTATTATCATGAAGAGGTTAAACCTACCCATAGACTTCATGAGGTTGGAACATTCCCCAGGAGAGCTACTGGTGTCTGCTGTGACCACAGACAGGAGAAAGAAACAAAGTAGAAGCCTCATCTTCTGGATTCCAGGAACACCTGAGAGGGATGGAGAATGTGCGGATATCTCACCACAAATAACAAATCTCTATACAAGTACAGCTGACAACTACGACACCAAGTATGACATGAATAATGGAAAACATCACAAGGAATCCCACCATCTATCTACACCGGGAAGCAATTTTTAAGAAAGAAAAAAATAATTTCAGGTTTTTACTGATACATTTCCCCACTATGTCCACAACATGGAGAAGCTTCACCAGGAACTCGAAGTGTCGGCTAAGGTGAAATGTTCCTCCTCTGGCTTCTTCCACTGATAATAATTGATGTCACTGGCTTAAAGGTGGAGTAAAGTGGTGTGAAATGGAGTTTTGTACATCAGAATATATTTGGGAAGATTATAAAAGAGGAATTTATCTTGTGGAAGTCTCTTCTATTTACTTCTGGTGTGATGTCCCATAGACTCTCCAAGTAGAGCTGTACGGGGGGTTATTGGAAGAGTCAACACGCTCCACTCCTTTAGTAGATCCCCCTGAGCTCTCTATATATATTTCAGTATTATTATTATTCAGGATGTATATAGCACCAACATTATAAAGGGAGGCAGGACATCAGTAACCCATCATTATCTCAGTGATACGAAGATTCAGGACCCCCATACAGGACTGAGCTCTGCCCCCTCCCATAACACTTACCTGATGGATATGAGAGAAGTTCTACATCTCCTGAAGGTAAGAGGACACTTATATACCTGATGGGAACCGACCTTCCACCAATCACAGCTTCTTATAAGGAAAGGAGTCATCTTTCTCATTAACCCTTCCCATGCTAGAGGCCAGCCACCTCCCTGAATGGAAGAGAATAGAATGTGTATACTCCCAGATACAATTCTACCTTTGTGAGCCCACAGAGCTGACAATCCAGAATTTCACATAAAACAGTAATGTTTATATCTGCAGGACTGTACTAGCATGTTCTGATCTTACACAGCGATAGCATATATCATAGCGCAGTACAGAGAATGTGGACTTCATACACTGTTGGTATAATTATACATGTATATAGCTCTGACATATACCGCAGCGCTGTACAGAGAACATTGAGCCAGTCCCATCAGTCTCTGTACCAGAGGAGCTTACACTCTAATGTCCCCTCCCCCACAGTCCCATCAGTCTCTGTATCAGAAGAGCTTACACTCTAATGTCCCCTCCCCCGCAGTCCCATCAGTCTCTGTACCAGAGGAGCTTACGCTCTAATGTCCCCTCCCCCATAGTCACATCAGTCTCTGTACCAGAGGAGCTTACACTCTAATGTCCCCTCCCCCACAGTCCCATCAGTCTCTGTACCAGAGGAGCTTACACTCTAATGTCCCCTCCCCTACAGTCCCATCAGTCTCTGTACCAGAGGAGCTTACGCTCTAATGTCCCCTCCCCCACAGTCACATCAGTCTCTGTATCAGAGGAGCTTACACTCTATTGTCCCCTCCCCATAGTCACATCAGTCTCTGTATCAGAAGAGCTTACACTCTAATGTCCCCTCCCCCATAGTCACATCAGTCTCTGTATCAGAAGAGCTTACACTCTAATGTCCCCTCCCCCACCATTCAGCAGATTATTGAGGTAGAAATGGGGAGATGCATGGTCTTAGATGTCTCCATGGGGGGGGCAGGACCTGCACCTGATTAACATCTATGGGCCCCAGACAAAATGGGACAGGAAATGCCTCTTCATGAAGATCAAGCCTTTCCTTTTTACAGCCCAGCAAGTTGTCTTCGGTGGTGACTTTAACACCGTCACTAGGACTAAGGACAGGAGAGGGACCGGAGTCAGGCTGGACTGTGACGGCTAGAGAGGCAGGTCTGGTTGATGTGCACATTCATTGCTGCCCAGACGACACGGGATTCACTTTTCAGCGAGGTTCCAGTCAGAGTAGAATAGATAGGTTTTTCTTAAAGGGGAACTCCGCCTTCTCGGCACCAGTGTGTCAGGTGGTGGAGTTTTCCGATCACTGTATTCTGTCTGTGACTCTGAGTGGCCCCGATACACCACCTAAGGGGAGGGGTACCTGGAAGCTGAATTCAGCACTGCTGGACGATGAGAAGGTGAGTCAATCCTTTGAGGATTATTTTCAGGCACAGGAATCGATCATGGACGTTTGCAGCAGTAAGTCCGAGTGGTGGGAGCTTACAAAACGAAGGATCGTTGGGTTTTTCAAGGCCATAGGAAGGAATAAACAGCTTGATAAGTATGTCACCTACCAGCGTCTGCGGAGGAAGCTCGATCGGCTTGTCTAGAATAATGGAGATCCAGAAGCGATCTCTGAGGTTAAACTCTTGCTCAGGCAGTGTCAATATGACAGGCATGCCTCTTTGCTTCTGGAAAGGGATTATGGGAAATATCACTCGCCTGACCCTTACCAGAACTGCAAACAAGGTAGAGCAGTTAAGTCAGTTGTAGGCCTGGCTGACAGTACGGGTTCCCTGACAAAGTCCAAGTCAGGGATCCTGGAAACCTCCAGGTCATATTATGCTGACCTCCTGGGTAGGAGGGACCTCGATCGAGCGAGCATGTCGGGTTTTCTGGACTCTACTCCAGGACTGGGAAATGGCAGTTCTCTTGTGAGTTTGACAGAGGACATCATGGCAGATGAGGTGGTGAAAGCTATTGATCAGCTTGCCATGAAGAAGTCGCCTGGGCCAGATGGATCGACAGCTGAGTTTTATAAGCACTTTAAGGTGACTCTGGCCCCATATTTGGTGGAGGTGTTTAATGGCTGTCTGAGAGAGGGTTCGCTCTCTCCCTCCATGCGACAATCTGCAGTGATTCTTCTGGCAAAGATACTTTATTGCTTTTATAGTCTCTTGCCATCAGCACTGTTCGGTTCAGGGTAGAAGCACTTTTTCAGCGGTGTTAGCTGTCCAGGAGGCCCTGGAGCGGTGCAGGGCTTCAGGCTGGGGAAAGTTTCTGCTGGCATTGGATCAGGCCAAAGCTTTTGATTGGGTCAATCATGAGTACTGTGACAGTATGAATGGCGAGGTGATTGATGGACGTTATGTGTCACCTTGCATGCCTTCATATCTGGGAGATTGTTGAGAAGGAATGTTTGGCCATCAAATGGGCCTTGGAGGCCCTGAAATATTACCTGTTGGGGAGAAAATTCAAATTGGTTACTGATCATGCCCTGCTCAAGTGGATGTGTGATAACAAGGAAAAAGGTAGTCGAGTGACAAGGTGATCTCTTGCGCTACAAGTATTCAAATTTTCAGTGGAGCATAGAGTGGGGAAATTTCAGAATAATGTAGATGCCCTTTCCCGTATCCATTGCCTGGTTGGGACAGTTGCTCAGCAACGGTGGCTTGAGCAGAGAGGGGGGATATGTGACAGTATGAAAGGCGAGGTGATTGATGGACATATGTGTCACCTCGCATGCGTTCATATCTGGGAGCTTAAGGTGGAGTCCAGTCCAGGATTTCCAGGCCACTATGGCACAGGCAGTTCCAGATCGGATTTGTGGTCCACTGATGACCACCAGCAGGTGGTACAAATAAGGCAGGGCTGGAGCAAGAAGTTTCTCTTGGCCTGGGACTCAGAGAGTCATATCTGAGTGAGCTGTGGATGAAAGTTTGTGTTATACAAGCAAGGAAAAGGTTTGCATACTGGTTTCATTTTGTTGGTGACAGGGAGAAGCCCTTCACCTTTGAGAGAGGAATCTTCTGTGTTTAGTTAGTGCCTGGATGGCGAGGATTTATTTTCTGTTTTGTTTTGATGCTTGCAACCTTGTAAATAAAACTGACAACAAGTCAGATTTTAAGAAAGCCCTGCGGTTTGGATTACCTTTTTCCCAGGGAAGGTGATCCTCCACCTGAGCTACCTCCATAGTACCTATGGCTGCTTCTTGGCAAGTATGGCCTGGAGGAGGTCTTTATTGATTGGCTGAAGTTATACAAGGGGGCTGAAAGATTCATGCTTATAAATGGTTGGATTGGACGGTTCTTTGAGGTTCGCTCAGGTGTGCATAAGGGGTGTCTTTGAGTCCTCAGCTATACGCATTTGCAATGGATCCCTTCATTCGGAGGTTAGAGAGTGGACCTTTGTGTGGAGTTTCTTTGAGAATTCCTGGGGAGCCCCCTCTGAAGGTCATGGCCTATGCTAATGACGTGTCTGTTTTCATCTCCGGGATGCAGGAGGCGGAGGAGGTGGTCTCGGTGATGGAACAGTATGCTGAGGCAGGAGATGGAGGAGGTGGTTTCGGTGATGGAACAGTATGCTGAGGCAGGAGGTGGAGGAGGTGGTCACAGTGATGGAACAGTATGCTGAGGCAGGAGGCGGAGGAGGTGGTCTCGGTGATGGAACAGTATGCTGAGGCATCTGGCTCAAAGATCAATCAGGATAAGAGTGAGATTTTCTGGATGGGAGAGGAAGGCGAAGGCTTTACCCTTCCGGACGCCTTCCCAGAGCCCCAGCAGGAAATTAAAGTTTTAGGCATCAGATTTAGTCCCGGTGATTACGGCCTTGCAAATTGGGTAAGCAGGCTACAAGATGCCGATGCCAAGGTTGCCAGCTGGAAGGATTGGCAACTTTCTTACAGGTAAAAGGATTGACCGGATTAAAACTTACCTGATCCCGGTATTTCTGTATGTCAGCTTTGTCTGTGTTTTGCCAGTGTCTCTCTATGCGAGGATCTACAGTTGTTTCTTCCAGCTGTTAGGGGGGAACAGACTGAACCTCATTAAAAGGTCTGTAACCTACCTTCCCAGGCAGATGGGTGGCCTAGGTATGGTCAACCCGGTGGTTTTCTTTTCTCTGATGTTTTTGAAACATAATTTTGGTAGCATGCTGGCCGTGGAACCGCCTGGGTGGGTTGGTATTTTTCAGTCCTGGTTTAGGTCTTTTCTGCGGAGCTGGGAGAATGGTGGGCCAGTGAAAAGCCTGAGGGTCCAACATGGTAAGCTCCTGGCTTATGTTGCCCCATGTCTGAAAATGCTTTGGCAATGGCGAGTGATGGTGGAGGAAACTAAGTCTCTTCCTAGGAAGGTCCTGGAGAGGAGGGTTGTTGAATCTGCCTTTAGTGAGCCATTGGCCTTGAGGGATTGCCCAGGCCCGGTTATGAGGGAGGGTCTGCTTTTGATGAATCTGGAGAGAATCCCTTTAAAGTTTTGGGATTTGGCCTGGCTCTCGTTCCATGGCAGACTCTATGTGAAGGGCAACCTGAAGCATCGCTCTGCGGAGAACCGTGGTTGTCCAAAAGTGGAGTGCGGTGGGGTGGAGGAGATGGTGGACCATTTCTTGCTTCAGTATCCCTTCAATATAGAAGTCTACAAGCGGGTGGGTGGGGCTCTGGGGAACCCTTTCCTTTCCTGCTTGAGTTATGCGGAGTGGTCTTACGGAGCCTTTCAGACTCACCGGGACTTTGATTTTGAGACACTTTTTCTAGTTAGCTTAGTAGTCCGTTACTACACGTGGAATGCACGGTGTCAGGTTTCCATTCGCAAAAAAGTCCTTCCTGTCGAGGTGGTGGTGACCAACATTCTGGGTGAGGTTGGGAAGATTTGGGGTCTTGAGAAGGACAGGTGGTGGCCGGGAGCCTGGACAAAGGCGTGGAGGAATGTCAGGTCCCCGTAGCTGCTGTCTGTCAGTCTCTGGGGGCGTGGCTTCTTTCTGTCCTTTCACGTCCCCTAGATTTTTGTAACATCAGATTTTTGAAAAAAGGCGGCATGTATAGGATCAATGTTTCATCGTTTCTTAGTCTGGGGGGGGGGGGGGGGTTAGGTGACGGTCGGGTTTGTTAAGATGCATTATAAAGATGATAATAATAGTAATATTAAAATGAATGGCTCTGTTTTGTTGTTTTCCGGCAAAAAAGCCGTTTGTTTCTATGCTGAAGTAAGATGTTTTTTGCTTAATTTTATATATATATATGTGTACATTTTTTTTTATTATGATGTTTGTAAGATGTTTAATAAACAAAAATTTAGACTCTAATGCCCCCCAATATCTCCATGTCCTAGCACCTCATTCATAAGAACCTAAAGCATGCACCCTACAATATCTCCATGTCCTAGCACCTCATTCATAAGAACCTAAATCATGCACCCTACAATATCTCCATGTCCTAGCACCTCATCCATAGGAACCTAAAGCATGCACCCTACAATATCTCCATGTCCTGGCACCACATCCATAGGAACCTAAAGCATGCACCCTACAATATCTCCATGTCCTGGCACCTCATCCATAGGAACCTAAAGCATGCACCCTACAATATCTCCATGTCCTGGCACCTCATCCATAGGAACCTAAAGCATGCACCCTACAATATCTCCATGTCCTAGCACCACATCCATGAGAACCTAAAGCATACACCCTACAATATCTCCATGTCCTAGCACCACATCCATGAGAACCTAAAGCATGCACCCTACAATATCTCCATGTCCTGGCACCACATCCATAGGAACCTAAAGCATGCACCCTACAATATCTCCATGTCCTTGCACCTCATCCATAGGAACCTAAAGCATGCACCCTACAATATCTCCATGTCCTGGCACCACATCCATAGGAACCTAAAGCATGCACCCTACAATATCTCCATGTCCTAGCACCACATCCATGAGAACCTAAACCATGCACCCTACAATATCTCCATTTTCTAGCACCTCATCCTTAAGAACCTAAAGCATGCACCCTACAATATCTCCATGTCCTAGCACCTCATCCATAAGACCCTAAACCATGCACCCTACAATATCTCCATGTCCTAGCACCTCATCCATAGGAACCTAAAGCATGCACCCTACAATATCTCCATGTCCTAGCACCTCATCTATAGGAAGCTAAAGCATGCACCCTGCAATATCTCCATGTCCTGGCACCTCATCTATAAGAACCTAAAGCGTGCACCCTACAATATCTCCATGTCCTAGCACCACATCCATAGGAACCTAAAGCATGCACCCTACAATATCTCCATGTCCTAGCACCTCATTCATAGGAACCTAAAGCATGCACCCTACAATATCTCCATGTCCTGGCACCTCATCCAGAAGAACCTAAACCATGCACCCTACAATATCTCCATATCGCACCTCATCCATAGGAACCTAAAGCATGCACCCTACAATATCTCCATATCGCACCTCATCCATAGGAACCTAAAGCATGCACCCTACAATATCTCCATATCGCACCTCATCCATAAGAACCTAAATTTGACAACCATGTCTTTTTTTTAGAGCCTGACCTAGATTAGCTTGGAGACAACACACATCTCAGAACGGGGGTCTTTCTGCAGTATGTGAAAGACATCTGTCTTCGTAAAACTGAGCAGTGTTTCGCAGTAGTTTGAACAATGGGATGATATTCCTCTGAGTAGGCATTTATGAATGCAACTCTCTCATGTCTTGACAGATACAATATTTCACCCTCTTTGTATTTAGCTGTCAGGTTTATCTCGCCCTCTAAGTATTTCTTGCATAACGTAGTAATCATCAGAGCCTAAAATATCATTTGTTACATCATAAATACCAGACCTCTTCGAAGTCTTCCTTGCCGGACATTCGAAAGAGTATAGATTGTATATAAATGAACAATTACTCCTCGATGAGAAATTCCCCTCCAGCTGCTTCGGGTGTGGAGGACGACAACCAGACACCTTTAGTGGAGAGTTGTCAGCACAAGATTTGCAGAACCTTTTTTCCATAGTACAGCCTTGCCCTCACACACCCAGAAACTCTAGAGATTCTTTCCAGCAATTTGATGTATCAGTAAGAGGGGGAGATTTAGTTATGGAGAAATTTTGACAACATTTCTGTAGCAATTGACTGTTTCAGGTGGCTGGTTGTCATCCTACATACAATGGAAGCTGCACCTGCGGGGGAACTTTCTCATGGGTAAGGCGATTGTTCTACTAATACTCATTTTTTTCTTCTGACTGTTATGTCCCGCAAGAAAAATGTTTAGAATACAAGAATAATCTGGCAGCTTAATACACAGAGGAAGATATTGCCACCTGTCATGACATGGGAGAGTCTACTTGGACCTGGCAAAGCCAGAATCGGTGAACTGAGACGGGGGAGGGAGAAACGAGGTACATCTGTAATATGTGTTCAGTAGGGATGGGCTACATGTTCTCCAACATCGGCTGTTCAAGTGTTCGCCGAACACTCCAACGGTATGGGCTTTCGGCGGGAAGTTCACCCGTGCGCCCCATAATGCAATGCACGCAATGTGATTGGCCAAAGCATTGCACCTTACCCCGGGTCAGGTGCAATGCTTTGGCCGATCACAGCTGAGTTCACAGGAAGACCCATTTTTTGGCCAAACTTTCAGTGACTTTGGCCAATCCACGCCCCACACTATATAAGACTTCTTACACAGCAGCCTTGTGTAGTGTGTTGGTGGAGTTATGCCGGCCATAGATGGGTCGAACATCGGCCGAAAACCCAGAAAAATCGGTCATTCATTCGGCTGACGTTACCACCAACAGTAAAAAAAATCGGCCAACAAAATTTATAAAGTTCACCCCATAACTTCTGTCCCTTGCAGGTCACGGCTCATGCGCGGATTTTTTATCAGTAAAACTATTGACCGATTTGCCCTTCACTGCCGGGAAAATCGGCCGCAAATTTTCCAACATGACTGATAAAAAAACTGTGCAAAAAAACCCTAAATACGGCCGACCAATTAACCCACTAACAGTGTGAAAATCGGCCGATTTTTGACCCGTCTATGGCTGGCATTAGATAGGTGAGGATAGTTAGTGGTGTGTTAGGAGACAGGGTAGTCAGGGTAGTCAGTGTAGCCAGTGTAGTGCAGTGTTGTGGTGTCAGCAGGGGCAGACTGACAACTCATGGGGCCCCCAGGCAATAGGGGATCATTGGGCCCCTATGTCCTTGCCCACACTCAAAGCACACCCAAAAAAGCCTATAAAAAAGGTACCAGGGGCATTGCATGGGGCCCCCTACTGACCCCGGGCCCTCAGGCAGTGCCTGAGTGCTCGAATGGTCAGTCTGCCCCTGGGTGTCAGTGTTGTGGTGTCAGTGTCGTGGTGTCAGTGTCGTGGTGTCAGTGTCGTGGTGTCAGTGTGTTGATTTTGTGACACTTTTGCATCACTGCTGTTCCAATATTTTTTTTTTTTTTTTTTTTGTCAGCATCAGGTTATGTTGCTGCTTCTCTAGTTTTCCCCTTTTGTGTCGCAGGTGTTCCTCCTTCTGTGTCAGCACTGGTTTCCTTTTTTTTTTTTTTTTTTTTTAATTTATATTTTTTAATTTGATTTTTTTTTTGGCTGCACCACTAAAACCATTTATGGCATAATTATTGTTCTCCCCTTTTGGAGGTGTTCCTCCTTCTGCGTCAGCAGTGGTTCACTTTTTTTTCTTTTACATTTATTTTATTTTTTTACTGCTGTGGCAAAAAAAATAATTTGCCACTATTTTCTATTATAAAAAGAAAAAAATGTTAATAATAAAACAGTTTATAGTGCACCAAACATATTGCACCCAAACACCAAAATCCCATCCCCCACAGAAAAATAAAGTGATATAAATCCCCATCATGTCGGAAAGGCCAAGAAGGAGAGGCAGATTCTCACAGGCAGCTAAGAGAGGGCAAGCAGCCTCTGTGTCCACAGTGACCAGTGGTGGCCGTGGACATGGTGGACCCTCTGCAGGCAGGGCACGCTTGTCCTTTGTTTCTGGTGCTGGCCGTATTATTGAGCCACAACATGCCGAAGAGGTGGGGGAGGGGATAACTCAGTCATCCTCATCCTCCTCATCCTCTGTCACCCAGGATCATACTATTTTGCCTTCCACCACAGCTGCCAAAGCGGCCTGTTCCACAGGCTCCTTGTCCACCACAGCTGCTCCTTCCGTAGCCCCACCATCATGCATGGAGGAGTCACCTCAATCATGTGATCCTGGTGTCAGTCCCATGCTGCTGGAGGATGGGCAGCAATCTGAATGCTCCGATGTTGGTTCCCAGGATGAGGAAAGGAGTGACGTGAGCCTAGAGAGAGGGGGCGCCAGTGAGGGAAAAGAAATTGGCAGTCATGTTCCCCCAGCCGCAGCACACTGCCAGCGCCTGCATCATATGCTGCAGGATTATCTAGGGACAAGAGCAGACTTGGAGACCTTTCCAGCTGAACATCCACTGGGTTACTGGGTCTTGAGGATGGATCACTGGCCAGAACTTGGTCAATATGCCATCCAGCTACTGACCTGTCCTGCACCCAGCGTGCTTTCCGAACGGACATTCAGTGCTGCTGGAGGTTGTGTGACGGATAAAAGAGTGCGTCTGTCCACAGACTCCGCTGACCAGCTGACATTTATCAACATGAATCAGTCCTGGATCAACAGCAACTATCTTGTCCCTGATGCTGATGTAACTGATTCCATTTGTTAGGGATCTGGGATCCCTTGAAGACTGCCTATGCTGCCTATCCTATTCCTCAGTCCTGATTATGGGCGCTTCCAACTATTTGTTTGGTTTAGGGCCCCAACAACACCCAAGGCACAATTTTTGGGCACCCGTTTTACAGGTGCAAGTCATTTCCATTTTTTTAACCATTTTTCTGTAATTGTTAACAATTTTTATCTGTGGGGCCCCTGCCTGCGCCCAGCAAGAGTAACTGTGAGGGGTTACAGTGTTCAGGCACCACCAACACCCAAGGCCCAATTTTTTGGCACCTGTTTGACAGGTACATGTTATTTAAATTTTTTTTCCATTTTTCTGTATTTGTTACCAATTTATATCTGTGGGGCCCAATCCTGCACCCAGCAAGAGTAACTGATGAGTTACAGTGTCCAGGTACCACCAACACCCAAGGCCCAATTTTTCGGCACCTGTATGACAGGTACATATAATTAGAATTTTTCCAGCAGGGTCCAATCCTGCACCCATCAAGAATAACTCTGATGCGGCCCTTTGCTTTCTTTTATCTGGCCTTTTGGGCCACCGTTCCATCCATTGACACCGGCAATGGGGCATAATTACTCCCAGTGGCTTCAACAAAGGTGCACAATTATTCCCAATGACACCAAAAATGGGGCACTATTTCTCCCACTGACACCAATATTAGGGTCCTATTCCTCTCACTGACACCAATAATGGAGCAATATTCCTCCCACCAATGATAGGACACTTCCTTACACTGACATTAATGATGTGGCACCATTCTATCCACTGACACCAACAAAGGGGCACTATTCCTTCCACTAACCCCAACAAAGAGGCACAATTGTTCCCAATGACACCAAAGATGGGGCACTATTTCTCCCACTGATACCAATGTGAGTGCCCCCCCAGCAGTGACCAGAAGAGATCCCAGTGCCTCCAGTATTGACCAGTACAGATCTCTGTGTCCCCAGCAGTGACCAGTACAGATCTCGGTGTTCCCAGTAGTGCCCAGTACAGATCTCAATGTTCCCAGCAGTGACCAGTATAGATTCCAGTGTCCTCAGCAGTGACCAGTACAGATCTCGGTGTCCCCAGCAGTGACCAGTACAGATCTTGGTGTCTCCAGCAGTGACCAGTACAGATCTCGGTGTCCCCAGCAGTGAGCAGTACAGATCTCAGTGTCCCCAGCAGTGACCAGTACAGCTCTTAATGTTCCCAGCAGTGACCAGTATAAATCTCAGTGTCCCTAGTAGTGACCAGTACAGATCACATTGTCCCCCGCAGTGACCAGTACAGATCTCAGTATCCCCAGCCGTGACCAGTACAGATCTCTGTGTCCCCAGTAGTGACCAGTACAGATCTCAGTATCCCCAGCAGTGACCAGTACAGATCTCAGTGTCCCCAGCAGTGACCAGTACAGATCTCAGTGTCCCCAGCAGTGACCAGTACAGATCTCAGTGTCCCCCAGCAGTGACCAGTACAGATCTCAGTGTCCCCAGTAGTGACCAGTACAGATCTCAGTGTCCCCAGCAGTGACCAGTACAGATATCAGTGTCCCCAGCAGTGACCAGTACAGATCACATTGTCCCCAGCAGTGACCAGTACAGATCTCAGTGTCCCCAGTAGTGACCAGTACAGATCTCAGTGTCCCCAGCAGTGACCAGTACAGATCTCAATGTTCCCAGCAGTGACCAGTATAGATTTCAGTGTCCCCAGCAGTGACCAATACAAATCTCAGTGTCCCCAGCAGTGACCAGAACAGATCTCTGTGTCCCCAGCAGTGACCAGAACAGATCTCTGTGTCCCCAGCAGTGACCAGAACAGATCTCTGTGTCCCCAGCAGTGACCAGTACAGATCTCAGTGTTAATACATTGATCACCGTGTTTTGTAGATGAACTGACAGTTGTCCTGAAGGGATTATGCCAATATTTGCAGTTTTTTGGGTATTTTCACTGTCATTCTCAGAATGTGTGTATTTCCTATGCTCCTCAGCTCCACCTAGTGGCCATAATGCAATATTGTAGTACTGCCCCAACCAATCATATTGCTCAGCCTTGTCAGATTTATGGCTCTTTGCTTCAGACAAAAGAACAACTAAAACTTTTTCCATTATACTCACTGAAGGATCCATATACACAGTTCATGGGGGGCAGTGCTTGCGGCCATGAGGGTCCTTGATTGGCTGATTCTGACCTGTTACTCAGGTAACCAATCTTATCACTCCATATTTGTGTGTTCTCCCATCTCAAATGTCTGAAATCTGCATACATCTCAGGAGGAAAATCTATAAAATCGGATTGATGAGGCCCAGCTAAAAGTGAAGAGAACCTGTTGTGTCACCCCAAGGAAATGTCCTTCTCTGGCCTCCCACTGATAGGAATAATAAGAAAGAATCCAGAATTAGGGTGGAGTAAATGAGAGAATTTCAGGAAAACTTTATTTGCCACAAAGGAAAATCACAAAATATCAATCTCAACCTTGGGCCCCGTAAGCCGTTCTATGAAGCTACAACTTCTATGATGTGCAGCTCCCAGCTGATTGTGATAGTAGAGATTATTCAGGGGTGTCACTCCCATCGATGAGCGTCCCCCCTCTGGTGGTCAGACTACTTAGATACGATCTTGCAGCAGCGGGCCGATGTCCAGTCCATATTGCCGCACTGACAGTGGCACGTTCTCTCTGATCGGATGTCCCACGAGCCGCAGCCCATCCCGCAGGAACACCCCGTGGTGCTGTAATCTGCATAAAATGAGGAGGCGGTGATGAAATATCAGATTAGAACATTCTACAATCATACATATACTGTATACACACAATGTGCAGAGGTTTGCAGCCCTGAGGTGTACCCCAAAAATAACCTCATAGAGGCTTTTGTTTGAATGTCCAGAACTCCCCTCCTGTCATTTCTTGGATTGATCCCACCCTGTTCTTCTGGGGAGGTGACAGCGGTCCTTCTTTGGTCTGAGATCTCTAGGACCTCATGGGTGGTCTGGAATGAAGTATACATCTCATCACACTGACATTGAGGTCTATTCATGATCATTTACCTGCAGGACAGGCAGCGTATGCTCCTCGCTGGTTGACAGCAGTGCAGACAAGCTTACTGTTCTTCAAGATTATAGAAGCTGGAAGAGAAGACAGAGATATGAGGAACCAACAAATGTAAATGAGCAGATATGGCTGCCCCCCCCCCAATACTAGCAAAACATTTTCCCTTGTAGACCATGAAACCAAAACATAACCCACCCAGATCAACATTATCTATCAATGCCTAGAAGGCCTTTGATCTTGGCTGGACCTTATTGTGTTTTACCCTCCAAAGGATTGGGATCCCCCCTGCCTTCCTCAACAAAATTTTATCTCTATGACTGATCAATGGCTAGACTTTGAATAATTGGCTCTTTTCAGACCTTTTCCATATGAACAATGCTTCCTAACCTTTGCCCATGGAGCACCTAGCTAACAATGCAAACACTTGCTTGCACTTTAGCCATTAAGTATTTTGGGGTTCATATCCCCACTAATCTTTAAATAATCCTAGTTTGGCCACAAGGGCTTTTCAAGATGGACATTGTCCCTTATATAATCTATGTCTTTCAAGCATTGCCCCAAAATGTTTCTGTATCTTGAAAACCACATTACTGAACTATATCTGGCCTCACCCCTCCCAAGTTATGATGCAATATCTTTGTCAGGTAAACGTCAGCTGGTGGTGTGTGGTCTTCCTCACCTCATATTATATTACAATGCCATGAGCTTCTATTACTAACCTCTATCCTTGATTGGATACATCAATGGAAGGACAAGTTATGGGTTACAATTCAGAACCATCCAACAATTTTCCCATTTCTTGGATATCACTCCAAAAGCTCCCCCAATTCCTCACCTTTCCCATTGGGTTTCCTCCTCTCCTAAAGGCCCGGGACTTCATTTGTAAACATCAATATCTGTCTCCAGATGTTGGACCACTCACTCCTTCCCTGGGCAATTCTGAGTTCACACCAGGATTCTCCCTTTCATAAACTGATGTTACAGATCTTACTCCGATCTCTGGAGCTACTGACCATGTTAAACATAAACATATTTTCCACTATAACATCCACTCTACAACCCGCCCCATGACCTGGCTCCAGTACTTTCAATGGCGTGGTCTTGTTACCTACTGGTCACACCTCCAGGGACTAGACTTCTTTTTGAATCACTTTGTCTACACGACATGCCACCTACACAGCTTCTAATAGAATTGTAGAACATTCTATTAGGCATCTCCTACATGATACTATTTCTCGGTGTGGGAAAAAACTAAACCATGAAATTCAGAAGGACAACCTAAGCTAAATTTAAACTCTCACCCTTAAAATCAGCATCACTAGCATGGCTCAAGAGGGTACAATTGTGACCTGCTGGTACCATTGCCATTATTACCCCAACCCTTACACAAACATTTTCTAACCACATCTGACCACTGTTGGAGATGTAATATGACAGTAAGGACTATGCTTCCCATATGGTGGAACTGCCCTTCAGTCTACAATTTCTAGACCAAAATATTCTACAGTTGTGCTGAAAGGTTTGCCCCACCCTGGCAGAAATGGTGAAATGTTGACATTGATATTGAAAATCTGACTGATCATGCTTTTTTCCCCTCAAACAATAGGTGCAGGTACTCCCCCCTTCTGAGCCACCCACTGTCTCTGCCCCCTACCCACCTCTGGGCATTGTCCCCTGGTTTCACCCTCTACCCACCTCCCAGAATATACAGAATCAAGTATCTTTTTGTCAGGCTAAGTACTTTGTATGATTTGTTAGTAATAAACAATGCAGTAAATTTGATTCCCTGCTGCTAGGAATAACCCCCTCCCCAGTAACTATAGATCTCCCAGTGAAAATAGAGCCCCACAAGCAACAATGGCTCCTCTCAGCAACAATAAATCCATCCCAGCAACAACAGACCCCTGCCAACAACAACGGATCTCACAGCAGCCAGCATCAATAGACCCCCTCCCTTAGAAGTAGATCTCTCCCAGTAGATATTGACCCCGCCAGCAAAAACATATCCCCCATCAGCAATAATAGACCTCCAAGGCAAACAATAGACCCCCCTGAAATAATAGATCCAACTAGCAACAATAAAAATGCCAGAAACCAGCTTCAATAGACCCTCCAGCACACCCCACCAACCTCAGTGTTAAGGTATGTCCCCCTGCATTCTTGCTGTAAAAACACCCTGGTTGTTTGGCTCCTTTTTAAATCCTAATGATAACAGTATTCCCCAAAATGGCCCAGATCAAAATGTTTCCTCCCCTGGAGTGTTTGGCCTTGGTACAGACACACAAAGTGACACACACAGGTTACAATGTCAATTAAAGATGAATTACTCACATCTGTGGCTTTTTAAATTGCGGTTAGTGTCTGTGTATGGTCAGTGAGTTTGTTACCTCTCACGTGGATGCACTGAGCAGGCTAGATACTGAGCCATGGGGAGCAGAAAAGAACTGTCAACCAACCTAAATGGCAAGGTAATGGAACTTTATAAAGATGGAAAAGGATATACAAAGATATTCAAAACTTTGAATATGCCAGTGCTGTTCAAACACTTACTGAGAAATGGAAAATTCAGGGATCTCTCGAAACCAAGCCAAGGTCAGGTAGAGCAAGAAAGATTGCAGCCACAACTGCCAGAAGAATTGTTCGGGATACAAACAATAACCCCACAGGTAACCTGAAGAGATATACAAGCTTCTCTGGAAAAAGATGGTCCGGTTGTTTCAAGGAGCACAATATGATGATTCTTGAACAAAAATGAGCTGCTTGGTGGAGTTGTCAGAAAGAAGCCTTTACTGTGCCAATGCGACAAAAAAACCAGGCTACAATATGTCCAACAACACATTGACAGGTCTCACAGTTGGCTCACTGTAGACCAAAATAGAGCTTTATGGTCCCAATCATAAGTGCTGTGTTTGGAGAGTTGTCAATAAGGCCTATAGTGGCAAGAATACCATCCCCACTGTGAAGCATAGTGGTGGCTCACTGATGTTTACAGCAGAAAAAGGTGAAGGTTCTGGAGTGACCATCACAGTCTCCCAACCTTAATATCATTAAGTCGCTTGGGGAGATTTCAAACATGCGGTTCATGGAAGATCACCAAAGAATTTGCATGACCTGGAGGCATTTTGCCAAGACGGATGGGCAGCTCTACCACCGGCAAGAATTTGGGGGCCTCATAGACAACTATTACAGAAGATGGCATGCTGTCATTGATGGTAATGGGGGCAATACACAGGATTAGGAAATAGGAAGGTGCAGACTATTGAATAGGGGGAATTTCATTGGTTGCCTTGTTGCCATGTTCTGTTTTATGATTGGGCCATTCAGTTATCATCTACAGTTACAGAATAGGACTCCCATAAGAAATACAAGAAATGGGATTTGCTGGCTCACTCGTGGTACATCCTGTCTATTACCAATTCTCCAGGGGGGGCAAAATTTTTAGCACAACTGTATATTGTGTTGCTCAATCGTAACCAACCCCAAACTAGTTACTTATATTAAATGTTACACGCCAGGGCTGGATCTAGCTAGTCTGATATGGGGGTGCATTAAAAAATGCCAGGGGGGCAGAGGATAGGAGGTTGGCAGGGCAGTGCACAAAAACAGGAATAAGTAGCAGAGTGTACTGGGGGTCAGCAGGGCAGAGGACAGGAATTAGCAGAGCTAAGGGATGGGATCTGCAGTGTGTAGGGCAGTGTACAGGGGGTCATCAGGGCAGAGGATGGGCGGTCAGCAGAGTGGAGGACAAGGGTCAGTATGGTAGTGTATTGCAGGGGTCAGAAGTTTGTAGGCCAGTGTACAGGGGGTCAGCAGTGTAGCAATCGTGCACACAGAGATGGACGCGGTCATTCATTTTGCTCCAAACCCTCCATCTTGTATCTCTCTCTCCCTCTTCCCTCATCCCCCCTCCCTCTATGTTGAGTGACACGTGGTCCTTAGATGCTGAGTTCAAAAAGGTATCAATGCCCAGCGGGGGAGCTCATGGCTATAAACCCCAATTAGCCTGGCACCCATATGTCTGCGAAACTCTTGCTGGAGAAGGATCTTAAAGCCATAAACCAAGTCCTTCACTGAGTTCAAAGACATTCCAGATAAGCCATAAAGCAGACATCACATTCAAGACCCACTTTCCCCTATGATTACATATCTTGGAATATGAGAGACTTGCATAAAAAACAGGCATATATTCAGACCGCTCACTTTAATACAAGTCGCCTGGTAGGTTACACCCCCTAGCTGACAGCTACAGGAGAGCAGAAAATGATATCCCCTTAACCATCCCAGCAGGTATGTCATATTTCATACCTAGACGTTCAGCAGATGATTCTGCGTATTAATCTACCCATGGGTGGAATGTTACATGTACCTAGGAAAAGTTATCAACCATAGTATAATTTGTGAGGGCTTTGGTCAGAGCCCGAGCTCCCCGCCTACAACTCCCTCCTCAAATGAGACGATTGGTTCTCTGCTTCAGCGAGACACCCTGCTGAGTTCCTAGAAAAAAGCTGTTATGCTTGAAGCTAAGCTGAGTAGAGCTAAGTTGAAGATTCTCCCTTGTAACATCAGCACCAACTTTGGGAGATAACATACCCTTTTGGCTCAGAAAACTTGAAAGCTGCTTAAACCAGGACTCTTGGCAAGTACTTTAACTCTCTAAATTCCTTTTGGTTATCTCTTTGCTGTGTTATTGTTCTCTCTCTCTCTCTCTCTCTCTCTCTCTCTTTCTCTCTCTCTATATAGGCTACATCTTTTCTGTGAATATTTTTATTGCACCCTTTTGACCTTTTAATAATAAATCTTACTTTCTGAAAGTGTTGAATTGTTTCTAAAGCTCTTTAATGCAAACTACGAACCCCTGTCTCTGAAGAGCGCTACTGTGTGTGTGTTTTAAACTTCGGTATATCTCTGCCTGCGGTGACAGTGGTATACATATGATTATTCAAACATCATAGTGTTATTGCTGATATTGCCGAGTTTCTTCTTTCTCTGTACAAAAAGGAGGTGGTGGCAGTGTGAAGGGTTAATTGCGTAATTAACCTGACCCAGTAACAATCGCTCCCAGGCTGAAAGAACACAGATTGTGGTCCATTACCTGGAAAATCTTTGTACAGGTTGCAGCTGGGCGTGGCATTGTTACGCACGTGATATTGTGGTTTTAGATTGGCTAGTCATTGGGTTACGAGTTTGGTGAAAAGGGCTGGGGTCTGATGCCGCGATCGTCACATATTGGCTGGCAGCGAACGTGGGATAGTTCTGCGTTAGAGCTTCAGTGCATTGATAGGAATTGGCTCTGCACTGAAAGATTGTAACCTTTGTGGAAACAGTCCTTAGAAACAAGCAGTAGAGAGAGAGAGAGAGAGACATATAGCAACAGCTCCTTCATTTTTCTACTTTCTATTCTATCTTTACTTGTGATCATTCCTGGTGACGCATAATACAGGGAAATGAGCAAAAGTGATTTGAGTACTGAATGTACCTCACGAGGAATTGACATTGGTCGCAAATCTGATGAAGATTTGATTTGTGACCTACAGGAGCATGATAGCTGAGCAGACCAGAACTCGGGGGAACTTGACCATGACGGGGTTCCTGCTACCTCCCAGTGGCTCAGGTACGGCTTCACAGGATGGGCATACAGAGACTGACACTGGAGTATCACCGAATGTTATCTTCACACCACCACCTGAGCAGGCCAGCATTGGAGTGCCTGTAACCAGCAGAGACTTTTCTCGGATGCAGGAAGCCATGGAACGCATTAAGGAGGTGGATCCTATGGCATACCTGCGGTTCTTTGAATGCCAGGCTGACAGAGAGGCAGTGGAACGCCAAGCATCGGCTGACAGAGCAGCTGCGGAATGCCAGGCTGAGAGAGAGGAACGCCAGGCTGAAAGAGAGGAATGAAAGGCTGAGAGAGAGGCATTGCAGAGGCAAACTGATTGTCTGCACGAGCTGGGGATGGCGAGGCTCCAGCCGCAGTGACAGGTTCAGAACCTCGGGTCATTAGAGAACAGGAACGCCTCTCTGGTCGTGGGCACAGCAGCCAAGTTTCCAGTGATGGAAAAAGATAGTGACATTGACGTGTATTTACTGTCATTTGAAAAAACTTGCCATCAGTACCATGTGCCCCAAACACAATGGGCTCGGTACCTGACACCAAGGCTACGAGGCAAGGCCCTGGATGCATTTGTCAAATTCAGGATGATTATGAAGCTCTAAAAGATGCCATTGTCTGGAAGTACCAGATGACCCTGGAAGTGTACCGCAAGCGATTTAGGTCCTTGCAAAAGGGACCTGGGGACTCTTACATGGATGTGGCGAGTCGCTTACTCACCACATTCCGGCAGTGGACTAAAGGACTGAAAGCTGACTCCTACGAGTCTTTAGAGGATCTCATGATACGAGATCAGCTCCTGCATATCTGCCCGGCAGACGTCAGACAGTTTGTCTTGGAGAGGGAGCCAGCATCTGCCAAAGCTGCAGCCGATCTGGCAGATACCTTCGTCCACACGTGGGTGTCTGACCCTCGCAAGGCTCCTCCAAATGGCTGGAAAGGAGGGAAATCACCCATAGCAACCCCTCCTACTCCAGTGAGTCAAGCTCCCCCTCACCCAACACCTGCAGTACTTGAAGCCAAGCCATTCCTGACTGACAACCGCAGATGTTACACCTGTGGGAAATCCAGACATCTCAGGATGCAGTGTCCTGAGCAGAAGCAGATGACATCACCTGGCCAACCACCCAGCAACTCTTCTTCAGTGCTGTTTGTCCGCAGGAAGATGCGGGTAACCCCCATAAACTTGCAGCCAGTCACTGTGGGCAACCGGTCTGTAACTGGTTTCTGGGACACCGGAGCAGAAGTTACCTTGATCCGGCCAGAGCTGATTGAGCCACAGAACCTCATCCCAGGAAAGTTCCTTACCCTCACGGGAGTTGGGGGGACCCGTTCACGCATACCCTGTGCAAAAGTATTCCTAGATTGGGGTGCGAGAAGGGGAATGAGGGAGGTGGGGGTCTTGGATAAAATTCCCACACCTGTTTTGTTGGGTGCCGATTTGGGTACTCTTGTGGCCTATTATGCTCCTGCCGAGAATACCCTGAAGGCCCCCTGGAACTCTCTGGACATGCCAAGGTACTGTGTGCAGATGTTAGGGTAATGTCTGGGCAACTGGTAGATGGACAGAGGGAGGGGGCTGGGAATAGAGTGGGGCTACAGGATTCTCCATTAGCTGGAGAAGGAGAAGGAATCCCCTTGCATGGGGAGGTAATGAACTCATGTATCATTGATATTACAAACGTAACTGTTGATAATGATGATGATAATGATAACGATGATGCTGACATTGATAATGTTGATGATAATGTTGATAATGCTAATGATGATGATGATGATAATGGTCATGATAAAAATGATGCATTTTCATTATTGGGGGTCACCCACAGTTCTGTGAAGTGGGCAGAGGTACAATCTCTGGGTGCTGAGCAAAGGGATGGTCCGGATAGACCTCTTTCTTGCTCTGGCTCAGAGGATCCTACCTTGATAATCGCCCAGCCATTGTCCTTGCATGGTACACAACAGCCGGCTGGTAATTGTACTCCCACGGCCAAGGCAGCACTGAAGAGTGATCAAAATGTGGACTTCAGAAGCAATCTAGCTGTGAGATTCCCTGCTGAGAAAGGTAAACAATGGCTTGAAGGGGATAGGGGGGCTTGGGGACTAAAAGAGTGTCATCTGATCTAGCCTGTCAAAGTGTGTGGGGGAAATCTGAAGCTAGGGAGGAAGACACCTCCAACTATTTCTGGCTTAGATTCCCTCCCCAAACACCAGGCAGACAAACATATGTCATAGGCAGTGACAGCACACCTGGATTGGAACTTTCCATTCAGGTACAGAAGCTGCTGGCAAGACCTATGATAGATGTTGTCTAGGTTCAGGGAAACCCGGGGAGAGCTCACCGTGCTTTTCATGAGTTGGACGGCAGGGTGTATCCTTCCCTCATGCCTTCGACCCACCTCACCTCACAGGAGGTGCAGACTGAATGGGCCAAAGAGGCAGAGGGAATATCGCAATCAGGAATCCAGGGGTCCTGCAGGGTCTGGGCATCACCAGTAGTCTTGGTCCCCAAACAGGATCAGATGACAAGGCTTTGTGAGGACCTTGGAAAACTGAGCGCCAGCCCTGTGGTTGTGGCCTACCCCATGCCCAGGAGCCATGAGTTAATGAAGCATCCGGCAGGTGCCCTCTGTCTAACCATCATGGACCTGAGCAGAGTGTATGGGTCACCATCTCTAACCCAGGAGGCTCAGGACGAGTCAGCCTTCACCACCCCAGGTGGCTTTCCTGAATTCACGGGAAAGCTAGTTGGGGTTGAGAATGCACCAACCACCTCCCCAGGTGTCAGGAATGACCTACAATGTGGAGTGGAACTGTGTGCAGTTGCCCACTTTAGGGGCCTTGCAGTGTACGGCCCTGTCTGGGAAGAGCAACCTTGGCTCCGGTCACTAGTCAGGAACAAACTGCCCTTGCCTAGTCTGACAGTCCAGAATGGTAACTGTCAGAGGGGCGTGTTAGTGGTTCAGCCTTGGGAACCACCGGTAGGAAGAGACCCCCAGAGGTCTGGGAATAGGGAGACTGAGGCAGTTACGGCCTGGCCTACTCCCCAGGCCGAAAAGCAGATTACGTCAGTCTTGGGTACAGCTGGCTACTGCAAGATGCCTGGGTGCAACTATCATGGCTCAGCTGGACCTGTGACTGACCTGGCAGAAAAGAAACTGATGGAAATGGTGTCCTGGATGCTAGCAGGTAAAGAGGACTTTTCATCTTGGACGAGGGTACCTGTAGACACCTCTGGAAGGCGAGTTCCAGAATTTGCCTGTCCGCTACCGGTGCACACAGGCACCACTACCTTCGGGCCAGATGTAGTCTTTGGCCTGAGGAAGGAGATTGGAGAGGGAAATCTCATTCTCTACCTTGACAAGAAGCTACATCTTAATATGTTAGCATATGACACCCCTGAACAGAAGTGTTGTGTGAACAGGTGGGCACCACGGCAGTTGCCACAATGTCCGGGTAGTCACAGCCGACTGGTGCTTACCCCTGACAACTCACTTGGTTGGCACAACGGTGTTGCTGGGGAGAACAGCACCCTTCTCAGAAGGAACCTGGTTCTCCTGCAGTGCAGCGGTACCAGATCACACCAAGGTGAACCTCTGGGCACAATGGGTCTGTGCTCTGGTCAAACCAGCAGCAGTTGTCGGTTGCATCAGGAGGCAGTTCCCTCCCATGCAACCACCTGAGGGGGGAGGTGTAGCAATCGTGCACACAGAGATATCCGCGGTCATCCATTTTGCTCCAAACCCTCCATCTTGTATCTCTCTCTCCCTCTTCCCTCATCCTCCCTCCCTCTCTGTTGAGTGACACGTGGTCCCTAGATGCTGAGTTCAAAAAGGCATCAATGACCAGCGGGGAGCTCATGGCTATAAAACCCAATTAGCCTGGCACCCATATGTCTGCGAGACTCTTGAACTCACTGAGTTCAAAGACATTCCAGATAGGCCATAGAGCAGACATCACATTCAAGACCCACTTTCCCCTATGATTACATATCTTGGAATATGAGAGACTTACATAAAAAACAGGCATATATTCAGACCGCTCACTTTAATACAAGTCGCCTGGTAGGTTACACCCCCTAGCTGACAGCTACAGGAGAGCAGAAAATTATATTTCCTTAACCATTCCAGCAGGTATGTCATATTTCATACCTAGACGTTCAGCAGATGATTCTGCATATTAAACTACCCGTGGGTGGAATGTTACATGTACCTAGGAAAAGTTATCGACCATAGTATAATTTGTGAGGGCTTTAGTCAGAGCCCGAGCTCCCCGCCTACAACTCCCTCTCCAAATGAGACGATTGGTTCTCTGCTTCAGGGAGACACCCTGCTGAGTTCCTAGAAAAAAGCTGTTATGCTTGAAGCTAAGCTGAGTTGAGCTAAGCTGAAGATTCTCCCTTGTAACATCGGAACCAACTTTGGGAGATAAAGCACCCTTTTGGCTCAGAAAACTTGAAAGCTGCTTAAACCAGGACTCTTGGCAAGTACTTTATCGCTCTAAATTCCTGTTATCTCTTTGCTGTGTAATTGCTCTCTGTATATTTTTATATATAGGCTACATCTTTTCTGTAAATATTTTTATTGCACCCTTTTGACCTTTTAGTAAAAAATCTTTGTGAAAGTGTTGAACTGTTTCTAAAGTTCTTTAATTCAAACTACAAACCCCTGTCTCTGAAGAGCGTTACTGTGTGTGTTTTTTAAACTTCGCTATATCTCTGCCTGTGGTGACAGTGGTATACAGACAATTATTCAAAAATCATAGTGTTATTGCTGATATTGCTGAGTTTCCTCTTTCTCTGTATAAAAAGGAGGTGGTGGCAGTGTGAAGGGTTAATTGCGTAATTAACCTGACCCAATAACAATCGCTCAGGCTGCCAGGACACAGATTATGGTCCATTAGCTGGAAAATCTTTTTGCAGGGTGCAGCGGGGCGGGGCATTGTTACGCACGCCACAGCGTGGTTTTAGTTTGGCTAGTCCTTTGGTCATGAGTTTGGTGAGAAGGGCTGGGGTCTGACGCCGCGATCGTCACAAGCAGGGCAGAGGACAGTTAGTCAGAAGGGGAGTGGACAGGGGTCAGTAAGGCAGTGTACAGGGGGTCAGCAGGGCAGAGGACGGGCAGTCAAAAGGGGAGTGATCAGGGATCAGTATGGCAGTGTACAGGAGGTCAGCAGGGCAGAGGACAGTTAGTCAGAAGGGGGGTGGACAGGGGTCAGTAAGGCAGTGTACAGGGGGTCAGCAGGGCAGAGGACGGTCAGTCAGCAGGGGATTGGACAGGGGTCAGTATGGGAGTGTACAGGGGGTCAGCAGGGCAAAGGATGGTCAGTCAGGAGGGGAGTGGACAGAGGTCAGTATGGCAGTGTACAGGGGGTCAGCAGGGCAGACGACCGTTAGAAGGGGAGTGGACAGGGGTCAGTATGGCAGTGTACAGGGGGTCAGCAGGGCAGACGACCGTTAGAAGGGGAGTGGACAGGGGTCAGTATGGCAGTGTACAGGGGGTCGGCAGTGTACAGGGGGTCAGCAGTGCGTAGGACATATACATTTTTAAAGGCAAAACTAGCCTCTAAACAATATAAACAATATGTGAACGTTGACAATAATAACAATACTCATAGCAAGTCATCTGATTGACTTTACAATTAAAAAGTCAACACAGGATGACAAAATGTGAGCCAGACTGGGATGATGAAAGACATGGGGCACCCTGGGAAAGAACAAAGAAATAGGTTCTGTGTCTGGCCAGTGGGAGGGTCTTAAGGGGTGCCTGCTGTATACAATGCCCACCTATACCACAGTACTCTTACCCACAAAATACTAAATACTGCGCCACAACCGACCGTCTCAGAGACACAAACCTCAGGACAAAGGAACATTTTTTGTATTAATTGTTTCCATTCCATATGTTTTTATGCACACAAATGATATTTTTGCCATAGGCAGCCATACTTGGATCAAAATTCATCTTCTTCAGTAGGGATCGGTTGAATTTCAATCCATGTATGGGCAGGCTGGTTGTACAGAAGTCGACCTACTAATCGACTTCTGTACAATCAGCCTCTAGGAAAATTTCTGCACAATTAGCAGCGCCGGGTATAGCTGGCAGCACTGATCAGTGTATTCTGGTGGCAATGAAGTCTCTTCGCTGTCAGAACACATTACCTCGGCGGGAGTGATTCCCCATCTACATTGAATTTGTGGATGAGAGAACTGAGTAATATTTTTTTCCTTCAACACATTGTTGGACGAGAAAGAATGACTAATGTATAGACTGCCTCACTGAGCCTACCTTAATGGAGAACACCATTAAAACTATTGAGAAAATGAACACTTTGGTCAGGTCCCTCTTACATCAGAGTCCAGCAGATTTCCCCCTTACATCAACAGAGTCAAGCAGAGGGCCCCTTACATCAGAATCCAGCAGACTGCCCCCTTACATCAGAATCCAGCAAAGTGCCCCCTTACATCAGAATCCAGCAAAGTGCCCCCTTACATCAGAATCCAGCAAAGTGCCCCCTTACATCAGAATCCATCAAAGTGCCCCCTTACATCAGAATCCAGCAAAGTGCCTCTTACATCAGAATCCAGCAAAGTGCCCCCTTACATCAGAATCCAGCAAAGTGCCCCCTTACATCAGAATCCAGCAAAGTGCCCCCTTACATAAGAATCCAGCAAAGTGCCCCCTTACATAAGAATCCAGCAAAGTGCCCCCTTACATCAGAATCCATCAAAGTGCCCCCTTACATCAGAGTCCAGCAGAGTGCCCCCTTACATCAGAGTCCAGCATTGTGCCCCATGACAAAGGGATTTATTAAGGGCACTTTTCTCCTGTCTATGATCATTTGCAGATAGGAGAAAAGTGTCTGTTTTATACAAACTGTCTATAAATTTAGAGCGCTCTTCATCTTCTTTCTCAGACTGCTGCGCCCTCATCTTTCTTTCTGTCTACTTCTTACCTCTTGGTTTCCAGGCCTAGACAAATGACATCATGCATCGCAGGAATCTTCAGGAGGGGAGGAGGAGCTTTCTCAGCTAAGTATACCCTCCTGTCTGCCTGAGCTAAAGGTAGACAGATTCCTGGAAGGGAGCATTGATTTTCAGACACCCAGTATCCAGTCTCCAGAGAGGGAGCCTCCTGTACACCCTGTGAGCTGCACCCATCCATCCCTTAAGGGAAACTCTGGTATTTCCTGATCATCACTTAAAGGTCCCAGGATCCATCCACCTTGAGAGGGATTCAACCCTATTCCTGACTTATTTCAGATGATCTTTTGATGACATCAGGATTTGTTATTCAAACGCGCATTTTATTGTGCTTTCCGGTGAGTGCGCATTTCTTCCATACCTGATTGCACGGGCACTGAGTTGGGGAGAACGCAGGATACTTATGAGCACTTAAAGTCACTTCACAAACTTTTATATGATCTTATTAATTTTCATATGATGATATTTATTCATTTGTACCTTTTACAATATTTTAATATTTTAGCCCTGCACATTTTTGATTATATTAGATGTATGGATATGTCTGAGAACATATATTCTAACTCCTAGTACACACATTCAGAAAACTGGATGACAAAAATCGCTTTTGGAGGATCGTTTGATAATCTGATCGATAATGCACAGCTTTCATGACAGTTCATGTGACAATATCTGAAGTGACGAGCATGAACGTTTTTCTCGTACGATAACAGAACAAATTATTTTCATTTAATCAGCACAGTAGTTGTCTAAAAAAAAAAAAATGAAATTACATGAAAGAGCTTCTACTACATATCAGTGCTTTCAAACAAAATTCACAGATTTGTTAAAAATGTAATGTGTGAATTTTGTATGAAAACTGATAAATACCCCCAAGAGGATAGCTAAATTGCCCTGAGGGGCCCCATGTGATTGAACACCTTGAATAAATCAATATACTATTGAGAAACAGTACGGGTGAGGGCCCCTGGCCCCCAGGCATTTTATTCCCTCCATACCCTTCCCAACCTGACATTCCCCCAACCTTTCTACCCACTAAGCTATCTCTTCTACCATTTCTTCCTTTACCCTTCTGTCCCCTACAGCTGTTCAACCAGTCTTCCTTCAAGTTCCGATGTCTAACACCAACACAGCTTACAAACACTGCATTCAATTGTCCAACCAATGGAGGGTCACCACTACATGTTCTACAGCAGTGGTCTCCAAACTGCGGCCCTTTGCTTGTCTTTATCTGGCTCTTGGGGCACTATTCCGCCAAATAACACCAATGATGAGGCACCATTCCCCCTATGACACAATCAATGGGGCACTATTCCTCCCACCATTACCAACAATGAGCCACCATTCCCCTCATTAAAACCAATGATGGGCCACGGATGTTGGGGTATTTTCTACTTCCAGTGGAAACAGTCTGGCCACCCTAAAGTCTGAAGGACAGTAAACTTGCCATTTGCTCAGAAAGTTTGGAGACCCCTGTTCTACAGAATAGGCAACCTCAAAAGTCCTTTCTTGTGCTCAGCCATGTAATCAACCATCATTCTGGTTGGAATTGCTAATACATTGAAGAATAGAGTTGCTCTTGTGTTGGGTTCCATTGCCTTGTGGGCTTCACCTCCCATCCAGACAGTACTTGATAACAGCCGGGTCTATCCCAACAAAGCACTGTGGAAACTTTTCGGTGATGCAAATTGATTCAGAATCATGCGGTAAGAAGATACATAGCAGACTTACAATTGTGTTATTATCACAAAGAGGTTAAACCTACCCATAGACTTCATGACGTTGGAACATTCCCCAGGAGAGCTACTGGTGTTTGATGTGACCGCAGACAGGAGAAAGAAACAAAGCAGAAGCCTCATCTTCTGGATTCCAGGAACACCTGAGAGGGACGGAGAATGTGCGGAGAACGGGATTATATCTCACCACAAATAACAAATCTCTATACAAGTACAGCTGACAACTACGACACCAAGTATGACATGAATAATGGAAAACATCACAAGGAATCCCAACATCCATTTACAAGCAATTTTTGAGAATGAAAAAAAAAATTTCAGGTTTTTTACTGATACATTTCCCTACTACGTCCACAACATGGAGAAGCTTCACCAGGAACTCGAAGTGTCAGCTAAGGTGAAATGTTCCTCCTCTGGCTTCTTCCACTGATAATAATTGATGTCACCGGCTTTAAGGTGGAGTAAAGTGGTGTGAAATGGAGTTTTGTACATCACAATATATTTGGGAAGATTATAAAAGAGGAATTTATCTTGTGAAAGTCTCTTCTATTTACTTCTGGTGTGATGTCCCATAGACTCTCCAAGTATAAATGTACGGGGGGTTACTGGAAGAGTCAACATGCTCCACTCCTTTAGTAAATCCCCCTGAGCTCTATATACAGTGAAGGAAATGTGTATTTGCTCCCTACTGATGTTGAATGTTTGCCCCTCACAAAGAAATGATCGGTCTAAAAATTGAATGGTATGTGTATTGTAACACTGAGAGACAAAATATCAGCAGAAAATCAGCAGAATTGCGTCTAACAAATGATGACTGATTTGCATGTTCATGAGGGAAAGAAGGATTTGATCCCCTATCATTCAGCAGGATTTCTGGCTCCCAGGTGTCTTTCATACAGGTAACAAGCTGAGATTAGAAGCAGTCTCTTAAAGGGAGTGCTGCTAATCTCATTGTGTTACCTGTATAAAAGACACCTGTCCACAGGAGCCATCAAACCATCAGATTCCAAACTCTCCACCATGGCAAAGACCAAAGAGCTGTCCAAGGATGTCAGGGACAAGATGGTAGACCTACACAAGGCTGGACTGGGCTACCAAACTATGGCCAAGCAGCTTGGTGAGAAGGTGACAACAGTTGGTGCAATCATTAACAAATGGAAGAAACACAAAACAAGTGTCAGTCTCCCTAGGTCTGGTGCACCATGCAAGATCTCACCTCGTGGAGTGTCAATGATCATGAGAACAGTGAGGAATCATCCCAGAACTACACGTGAGGATCTTGTCAATGATCTCCAGGCAGCTGGGACCACAGTCACCAAGAAAACAATTGGTAACACACTACGCCGACAAGGACTGAAATCCTGCAGTGCCCGCACGGTCCCTCTGCTCAAGAAAGCCCATGTCCAGGCCCGTCTGAAGTCTGCCACTGAACATCTGAATGATGCAGAGGAGGACTGGTGGGAAGTGTTGTGGTCAGATGAGACCAAAATCCAGCTCTTTGGCATCAACTCAACTCGCCGTGTTTGGAGGAGGAAGAATGCTGCCTATGACCCCAAGAACACCATCCCAACTGTGAAACATGGTGGAGGAAGCATTCTGCTTTGGGGGTATTTTTCTGCTAAGGGGACAGGACAACTGCACCGCATCAAAGGGACGATGGACGGGGCAATGGAACATCAAATCTTGGGTGAGAACCTTCTTCCATCAGCCAGGGCATTGAAAATGGGTGGTGGATGGGTGTTCCAGCATGACAATGACCCAAAACACACGGCCAAGGCAACAAAGGAGCGGCTCAAGAAGAAGCACATTAAGGTCTTGGAGTGGCCTAGCCAGTCTCCAGACCTTCATCCGATTGAAAATCTGTGGAGGGAGCTGAAAGTTCGAGTTGCCAAACGTCAGCCACCAAACCTTAATAACTTGGAGAGGATCTGCCAAGAGGAGTGGGTCAAAATCCCTCCTGAGATGTGTGCGAACCTGGGGGCCAACTCCAGGAAACGTCTGACCTCTGTGATGGCCAACAAGGGATTGGCCACCAAGTACTAAGTCATGTTTTGTGAAGGGGATCAAATCCTTCTTTCCCTCATGAACATGCAGATCCGTCATCATTTGTTAGACGCATTTCTGCTGAATTTGTTGTTGTATTCTGTCTCTCAGTGTTACACCGAACATTCCATTGTTAGACCGATCATTTCTGTGTGAGGGGCGAACATTCCATTGTTAGACCGATCATTTCTGTGTGAGGGGCGAACATTCCATTGTTAGACCGATCATTTCTGTGTGAGGGGCGAACATTCCATTGTTAGACCGATCATTTCTGTGTGAGGGGCGAACATTCAGCATCCGCCGGGGAGCAAATACACATTTCCTTCACTGTATGTTACAGTATTATTATTATTCAGGATGTATATAGCACCAACATTATAAAGGGAGGCAGGACATCAGTAACCCATCATTATCTCAGTGATATGAAGATTCAGGACCCCCATACAGAACTGAGCCCTGCCCCCTCCCATAACACTTACCTGATGGATATGAGAGAAGTTCTACATCTCCTGAAGGTAAGAGGACACTTATATACCTGATGGGAACCGACCTTCCACCAATCACAGCTTCTTATAAGGAAAGGAGTCATCTTTCTCATTAACCCTTCCCCTGCTAGAGGCCAGCCACCTCCCTGAATGGAAGAGAATAGAATGTGTATACTCCCAGATACAATTCTACCTTTGTGAGCCCACAGAGCTGACAATCCAGAATTTCACATAAAACAGTAATGTTTATATCTGCAGGACTGTACTAGCATGTTCTGATCTTACACAGCGATAGCATATATCATAGCGCAGTACAGAGAATGTGGACTTCATACACTGTTGGTATAATTATACAGCTCTGACATATACCACAGCGCTGTACAGAGAACACTGAGCCAGTCCCATCAGTCTCTGTACCAGAGGAACTTACACTCTAATGTCCCCTCCCCCGCAGTGACATCAGTCTCTATACCAGAGGAGCTTACACTCTATTGTCCCCTCCCCCATGGTCCCATCCATCTCTGTACCAGAGGAGCCTACACACTAATGTCCCCTCCCCCACAGTCCCATCCGCCTTTGTACCAGAGGACCCATGTTCCCCCTGAGGGACCCAGCTTGCCCTCCCATGCTTCACTTACACCAGAAGACCTTGACTGTGGCCCTAAAAGAGGGGAATCCCTCCCTGTCTTCAGAGAGTGGGTTGCTGACTATTTGCTGAGAATTGCAAAGGAGGAGGAAAAGCTGATGAACCTGAAAGCTGATTATAAGAAGAAGAAAGTTCTCCATGATAAGGCATGGAGCAGCAAGCGGCAGAGTCTGAAGCTGGAGATGAAAGGTTTGGAGGACGTCATGAAGCAGCGGCAGAGTCTGAAGCCGGAGATAAAAGGTTTGGAGGACGCCATCAAGAAGCAGCAGAGTTTGGTAAAGGCACTGAAGGAGAAGAGCTGAGCTTTCAAAGAAAAGTTCCAAAATGAGGAAAGGTTCAGGAAAATGAAGGGAGACTCCAGTAAAGATCCAGCATTGGTGGTGGCAGTACGGGTGGAGAGTGAGGAGGGGGTCCTGGATGCTGCCCCTGGTATCCCATCCACCTCAGGATCTGCTTCCCTGGAGAAAATGTCAGCCTCTGCCTCCCTACCTCCCCAGCAAGCTGGAGGAACAGCACAGGAGATAGAAGAAAATGGCGGAGGGCTGCTAAAGAGTCTCCCCTAAGTGGAAGAACCTTCCGGTTTTCTGAGGACTCTGCGGATGAGGATGACAGTGAGAACTCTGTACCTGGTCCTGTAAAGGAGAAAAAGACAGCAAAGCCATGCTTTATTAAAAGTGACAATTTGGACTCCAGTATGAACAGCCATGTGCCTGGACATGGAGGAGGCAGAGGAGAGGGAGGCTGTGCCAGGGGTCCCCAATGTCCCTGTCCCTGTAGTCCCAGTGTCTGATGATCCATCCAATGTGTCATCTCCTTGTGTTGTGCCCCCTGAGTCAGTGTCCGTGGATGTTGTGTCTGATCCTCCTGTGTCAGTTTCCCCAGAGGTAGTGGTGGCTGTGGAGGGAGCTGGACCAATGTGTATGGTTGTACCGACCCCCGCTCCCCGGTGTCTGAGGATCAGAGGGTGTGAGGCGCTGGGGGGTGGAGTGAATTATTTTGGGAGTTGTCAAGAGAGCCAGAGAGCACACAGAAACAGATTACACAGAACCCGGCTTTTAATGGGGAGGTTTTTGGGGCACAGACAACAGTTCCTTTAGTCCACAGATCCACACCAGACACAGCAACACAGTACAGTTCTCTGGAAGGCAATATGAAACAACAGGGGTATGGTAATCCACAGGGTTAGTCCACACAGGAGGCTCCAGGCAGGGAAGGGTTAAGTCCAGGAGGGTTCACAGAGAACAAGGGGTTAAGTCCAGGCAGGGGATAGATCCAGCTAGGCAGATGCACGGGGACAGCAGAAGATTCCTCCACAGTGCAGGGATTCCAGGCAACACAGACAGTCCGGGAGATGAGAAGGAGGACGGGGGAGTGGTCTTACGGAGCCTTTCACACTCACCGGGACTTTGATTTTGAGACACTTTTTCTAGTTAACCTAGTAGTCCGTTACTACACGTGGAATGCACGGTGTCAGGTTTCCTCCTGTCGAGGTGGTGGTGAACAACATCCTGGGTGAGGTTCGGAATATTCGGGGTCTTGAGAAGGACAGGTGGTGGCCGGGAGCCTGGACAAAGGCGTGGAGGAATGTCAGGTCCCCGTAGCTGCTGCCTGTTAGTCTCTGGGGGCGTGGCTTCTCTTTCTGTCCTTTCACGTCCCCTAGATTTTTGTAACATCAGATTTTTGAAGAAAGGCGGCATGCATGGGATCAATGTTTCATCGTTTCTTAGCCTGAGGGGGGTTCAGGTGACGTCAGGATTTGTTAGTACTTTGCTGAAGTAAGCTGGTTTTGTTTAATTATATATTTTATTCTGTATATATGTAAATATGATTTTTATGATGTTATTTGTTTGCAAGATTTTAATAAACAAAAATTTACACTCTAATGTCCCCTCCCCCCACAGTCCCATCAGTCTCTGTACCAGAGGAGCTTACACTCTAATGTCCCCTCCCCCACAGTCACAGTATTATTGTACATGTATATAGCTCTGACATATACTGTACCATAGTGACATAATGTGTGCTCTGTAGGTCTGTAAGTAAAATGTGGTCATCAGGAGTGACCCTCAAAGTGGTCTCCATGTTTCCTCGGTAATAGGATGGGATGCCAGCCTGGCTCTCCTAGGATATGACACACTACAATCAGTTTGCTGATAGCAGCAGGACATATGTCATGGTGGTTACTGCTAATCTGCAGGAATTGGTTCTCTGAGCAGATGCTGGTGGATTCTTATCACTCTGATATGCTCTGTTTATGTTGGGGGGTAATTACTCACCTTATTATTTGTCTAATATTTGCACGAGATAATATCATTGTCCATGTGTCACACCCATGATTGCTTCCTATCTAGAACAAGCTCCATGTTAGGTGGGGGGAAGGATGACAAGAGAACGTCCTTTGAGGAGACAAACTGTTGGTATAAATATACATGTATATAGCTCTGACATATACCGCAGCGCTGTACAGAAAACACTGAGCCAGTCCCATCAGTCTCTGTACCAGAGGAGCTTACACTCTAATGTCCCCTCCCCCACGGTCCCATCAATCTCTGTACCAGAGGAGCTTACACTCTAATGTCCCCTCCCCCACGGTCCCATCAGTCTCTGTACCAGAGGAGCTTACACTCTGCACCAGAGAGGTTGGTTGTGCAGTTGCTCTCCCTCTCCAGACACTAGGGGGCCAGGCCTGCTCGCCTGGCCCCAGAAACATGGCTAATTTTGGGATAGGCTCAGGCCATGCTCCCCCTGAGGGACCCAGCTTGCCCTCCCATGCTTCATCTACACCAGAAGACCTTGGCTGTGGCCCTAAAAGAGGGGAATCCCTCCCTGTCTTCAGAGAGCGGGTTGCTGATTATCTGGTGAGAATTGCTAAGGAGGAGGAAAAGCTGATGAACCTGAAAGCAAATTATAAGAAGAAGAAAGTTCTCCATGATAAGGCATGGAGCAGTAAATAGCAGAGTCTGAAGCCGGAGATGAAAGGTTTGGAGGACGTCATGAAGCAGCGGCAGAGTCTGAAGCCGGAGATGAAAGGTTTGGAGGACGTCATGAAGCAGCGGCAGAGTCTGAAGCCGGAGATGAAAGGTTTGGAGGACGTCATGAAGCAGCGGCAGAGTCTGAAGCCGGAGATGAAAGGTTTGGAGGACGTCATGAAGCAGCGGCAGAGTCTGAAGCCGGAGATGAAAGGTTTGGAGGACGTCATGAAGCAGCGGCAGAGTCTGAAGCCGAAGATGAAAGGTTTGGAGGACGTCATGAAGCAGCGGCAGAGTCTGAAGCCGGAGATGAAAGGTTTGGAGGACGTCATGAAGCAGCGGCAGAGTCTGAAGCCGGAGATGAAAGGTTTGGAGGACGTCATGAAGCAGCGGCAGAGTCTGAAGCCGGAGATGAAAGGTTTGGAGGACGTCATGAAGCAGCGGCAGAGTCTGAAGCCGGAGATGAAAGGTTTGGAGGACGTCATGAAGCAGCGGCAGAGTCTGAAGCCGGAGATAAAAGGTTTGGAGGACGCCATCAAGAAGCAGCAGAATCTGGTAAAGGCACTGAAGGAGAAGAGTGGAGCTTTTAAAGAAAAGTTCCGGAATGAGGAAAGGTTCCGGAAGATGAAGGGAGACTCCAGTAAGGATCCAGCATCGGCGGTGGCAGTACAGGTGGAGAGCGAGGAGGGGGTCCTGGATGCTGCCCCTGGTATCCCATCCACCTCAGGATCTGCTTCCCTGGAGGAAATGTCAGCCTCTGCCTCCCTCCTCAGCAAGCTGGAGGAACAGCACAGGAGGTAGAAGAAAATGGCGGAGGGCTGCTAAAGCTCATTAATGAAATGGAGTCTCCCCTAAGTGGAAGAATCTTCCGCTTTTCTGAGGACTCTGCAGATGAGGATGATGGTGAGGACTCTGTACCTGGTCCTGTAAAGGAGAAAAAAACAGCAAAGCCATGCTTTATGAAAAGTGACAGTTTGGACTCCAGTATGGACAGCCATGTGCACTGCAGAGTTTTGGAGGGAAATCCTCCTGTGTCTGCACAGAGCTCTGCAGGGAAGATGGTTGCTGTGCCTGCAGGACTGCACTCTGCTGGGACTGAGGACTCTGATACCAGGAACCCTGTGACTGTGGACTCTGCTGGGGGGAAGGTAAAGGGGGGATCTGAGACTTTTTCTGGACAATCCCTGCTGATGGCTGCAAATGCAGCAGAAAATGGTGGGAGGGAAGATGTCAGCTGCACTGTGAATGGTGTTGCTGAAACCCAGGGGAGAGTGACCAGGAGTGGAAGGCTTTTACCTAAGAGGAGTATGTTGGGGGAGGGGGAGACAGGAGTCTCTGGTGTGAGTGGGTCTGCTGGGAGTAGTAGTGCCACGAGTGAAAGGAAACATGTGGATGATAAGAGTGCTTGCAATGCTGGAAAGGGGAATGCCTGTGTGTTGGTGGATGGAGTGACTGCTGCTGCCTCTGATGGTGGTCTGCAGAGCGGGGGCTCTGAGGTTCCTGCAAACAATGGGCGGGGTGCAGCTTTAAGGTTCACTACAACTAATGCTGCAAATAAGACCTATGCTGGGGCTCTGGCTGGGAGGAGGGGGTCACATCATGTTGTCAGCTCTGGGGGGAGGTCTGCTGCAGGTCTGTCATCTGCACCCCTATCCTTCAGGAGGAGGAATTTGGTGCAGCTCAGGTGGGAAGGTGGGGGTGCTCCCCCGGTCAGGAAGTTGGTGGTGGACAGGATTTTGGAGATGGGCTTTAAGGCTGATGAGATCTTTGCTTTGATCAGTCCAGTGGGATCCTATGAATACGATCTGTCCTTTGTGCGCCCCGAGTCTCTGGATATATTCTGGGAGAAATATGAACATATATATAGGGGTCTGCCGAAGTGGAAGGGACTCGTCCCAAAGGTTGTCTCACGCCAACCTCTAGTTAAGACGGTCACCATCCTAGTAAGGAATGAGTCGATCCCTTCTGCTGACTTGGCTGTCTGGCTGAGAAGATTTGGGGAGCTACTTACACCCCTGAAGATTGTGGATGAGAGAGGGATATGGACTGGTGGGTGGTCGGTGCAGATGAGGTTGTATGTGTGTGGGAATGTGGTCCAGCATCTGCCCTCCTCAGCCTTCATTGGGAAGGATAGGATTGTTGTGTTCTACCCTGGACAGCCCAAGCTCTGCAATAAGTGCGGTTCTCGGGGTCACTTCGCCTCCTCATGCCCAGAGATGAAGTGCTCTCTATGTCAGGATCTGGGGCATCTGGTTCTCGGGGTCCCTTGGCCTTCTCATGCCCAGAGATGAAGTGCTCTCTATGTCAGGATCTGGGGCATCTGGCTAAGGATTATAACATCATCAGGTGGAATCTGTGTGATAAGGTTGGCCATTCGTACAACCGGTGCCCTGAGGCCATGCATAACCAGTCAGCTTTGGTGGAAGAGTTTTTTTGTCTGGACATGGAGGAGGCAGAGGAGAGGGGGGCTGTGCCAGGGGGCCCCAATGTCTCTGTCCCTGTGATCCTAGTGTCTGATGATCCATCCAATGTGTCATCTCCTTGTGTTGTGCCCCCTGAGTCAGTGTCTGTGGATGTTGTGTCTGATCCTCCTGTGTCAGTTTCGCCAGAGGTATGGGGGCCGTGGAGGGAACTGGACCAATATGTATGGTTGCACCGACCCCCGCTCCCCGGCGTCTGAGGGTCAGAGGGTGTGAGGCACTGGGGGGTGGAGTAAATGATGGTGGGGGTGTTGGGGTGAAGGTCAGGGGGACTGCTGTGGTGAGTGGAGAGAGTGGGGTGGATGATGTTGTCGTGATGGTGGAAAGGAAGGGGAGGGGGCTTTGCAGTGTGGGTTATCAAATGATGATATGGAGTGGTTGGAGGCAAAAAGGAAGTCTGGGAAGAAGAAGCGGAAGAAGGATGTGCCTGTACCTGACCCTGGGAGGGTGGAGGTGTCAAACACATTTGACATTATCTGAGGTGGAGGATGAGGGATCTTCGGGTGATGAGTCTGTGGTTTCCATGGAGGAGGAATCACAGAGGACACTGAAGCATGTAGGGTCTCCAAGCAGGGAGGGGGGTAAACAGGCTAAGAAACGGGTACCTCGATCATCCTGATGGCAGTTCCCACTCCTTTGAAGGTGGCGACCATTAATGTCGCCAGCATAAAATCAGTAAGCTCTCATAACATGGCCTTATCTTTGCTCAGCAGGTTTGATGCTGACATTTTCTTTTTGAAAGAGACCAGGTTGTCCAGTTTGGGGGATGTTCATATGGCGAAGAAGGAGTGGAGGCGCGGCCCCTCCTTCTGGTCTCTTGCGGCCGAGCCTTACACTGGAGTTGCGGTACTTTTTTCCAGCATGGTAACCTGTCGGCGGATTATTGAGGTAGAAATGGGGAGATGCATGGTCTTAGATGTCTCCATGGGGGAGCAGGACCTGCGCCTGATTAACATCTATGGGCCCCAGACAAAATGGGACAGGAAATGCCTCTTCATGAAGATCAAGCCTTTCCTTTGTACAGCCCAGCAAGTTGTCTTCGGTGGTGACTTTAACACCGTCACTAGGACTAAAGACAGGAGAGGGACCGGAGTCAGGCTGGAGTGTGACGGCTAGAGAGGCAGGTCTGGTTGATGTGCACATTCATTGCTGCCCAGACAACACGGGATTCACTTTTCAGCGAGGTGCTAGTCAGTCGAATTGATAGTTTTTTTTTTTTTGGGGAACTCCGCCTTCTCGGCACCAGTGTGTCAGGCGGTGGAGTTTTCCGATCACTGTATTCTGTCTGTGACTCTGAGTGGCCCCGATACACCACCTAAGGGGAGGGGTACCTGGAAGCTGAATTCGGCACTCCTGGACGATGAGAAGGTGAGTCAATCCTTTGAGGATTTTTTTCAGGCACAGGTATCAATCATGGACGTTTGCAGCAGTAAGTCCGAGTGGTGGGAGCTTACAAAACGAAGGATCGTTGGGTTTTTCAAGACCATAGGAAGAAATAAACAACTTGATAAGTATGTCACCTACCAGCGTCTGCGGAGGAAGCTCGATCGGCTTGTCTCCAATAATGGAGATCCAGAAGCGATCTCTGAGGTTAAACTCTTGCTCAGGCAGTGTCAATATGACAGGCATGCCTCTTTGGTTCTGGAAAGGGATTATGGGAAATATCACTCGTCCGACCCTTACCAGAACTGCAAACAAGGTAGAGTAGTTAAGTCAGTTGTAGGCCTGGTTGACAGTATTACATTACATTACATTACATTGAGTTTATATAGCGCCAAAGGGTTTGCTCAGCGCTGTACAATAGAGGGGGGGACAATACATGAAGCATTACAGCAACTACAAACAGCACACGAGGGGTAAGAGGGCCCTACTCTTTCGAGCTTACAATCTAGGAGGGAGGGGGTAGTGGTACAGGAGGAAGTGGCTGTGGGGGATGGAGTGGTAGGAGGAATGAAGGAGAGCAGCAGTTAGGTGAGGGTGGGGTAGGCTTCCCTGAAGAGGTGGGTTTTCAGGGAGCGCCTGAAGGCGAGGAGGGAAGGTGACAGTCTGATGGATTGGGGTAGTGAGTTCCAGAGGATGGGGAGGACCTGGAGAAGTCTTGCAGACGTGCGTGTGAGGAGGAGACCAGGGAGCAAGATAGAAGGAGGTCCTGTGAAGAGTGAAGGGTACAGGTAGGGTGGTACTTGGGGATCAGGTCGGTGAGGTAGTCATGGGCAGTGTTGTGCATGGCTTTGTAGGTCAGAGTGAGTAGTTTGAATTTGATGCGTTGGGCGATAGGGAGCCAGTGGAGGGATAGGCAGAGGGGGGTGGCAGAGGTGGAGCGGGTGGTGAGGTGGATGAGTCTAGCCGCTGAGTTCAGGATGGTCTGAAGCAGGGAGAGCCTGCACTGGGGTAGGCCGGTGAGGAGGGAGTTGCAGTAGTCAAGGCGTGAGATGACGAGGGAGTGTACAAGTAGTTTAGTGGTGTCTGCGGTAAGGAAGGTGCGTATTTTGGTGATATTGCGGAGGTGGAGTCTGCATGTGTTTGTAAGTGATTTGACATGAGGTTGGAAGGAGAGGTTAGAGTCCAGAATGACTCCAAGGACTTTGGCTTGCGGGGCGGGATTGATGGTGGTGATGTTAGTAGTGATGGATAGGATGGGGGGGGGGGGGGCGCGGGCAGGAGGGAAGACGAGAAGCTCGGTTTTGGAGAGGTTAAGCTTGAGGAAATGGAGCGACATCCAGTCAGAGATGTCGTTTAGGAGGTGAGTGATGCGGGCGGAGAAAGTGGAGGTGAGGTGGGGGGTGGAGAGGTAAATTTGAGTGTCATCAGCGTAGAGGTGGTAGTTGAAGCCGTGGGAGTGTATGAGTTTGCCAAGGGAGGAGGTGTAGATGGAGAAGAGAAGGGGTCCAAGGACAGAGCCCTGGGGGACCCCAACAGAGAGGGGGAGGGAAGGGGAGGTGGCACCATTGTAGGAAACGCTGAAGGAGCGTCAGGATAGGTAAGAGGAGAACCAGGAGAGAGCGGTGTCTCTGATGCCAAGGGAGAGTAGTTTATTAAGGAGGAGGGGGTGGTCAACTGTGTCGAAGGCCGCGGAGAGGTCCAGGAGAAGGAGGACAGAGTAGTCGCCTTTGGCTTTGGCGGTTAGTAGGTCGTTGGTGATTTTGAGGAGGGCGGTTTCGGTGGAGTGTAGGGGACGGAAGCCGGACTGTAGTGGATCAAGGAGGTTGTTGTCAGTTAGGTGGGCGCTTAGGCGGTTGTAGACTAAGCGCTCCAGGAGTTTGGAAGTGAGTGGCAGCAGGGAGATGGGTCTGAGGTTGTTTGGGTCAGAGGGGTCCAGGGAGGGCTTTTTGAGTATGGGGGTGATTTGCGCATGCTTTAGGGGGGAGGGGAATACGCCGGTAGAGAGGGAGAGATTGAAGATGTGGGTGAGGGAGCAGATGAGGGAAGAGGGGGTGACTGGAGGAGTCGAGAGGGGATAGGGTCCAGGGGGCAGGTAGTGAGGCGGGCTTCTGAGAAGACCCTGGTGACTTCCTCAGTGGTAGCGGGGCTGAAGGAGTGCAGAGCTGGTGGGGTTACGGTAAGCAGGGTCTTGGGTGTGGAGGGGGGCAGTGCGGTTGCGAGGTCAGAGGAGGGAAGAGATGAGGGGGAGATAGTGGGGGGGAGGCTAGGTGGGGAGGTAGATTGCGAGTTGACTATGTCCTGATGGATTGCATCAATCTTGTTGTGGAAATGAGTGGCAATTTCGTGGGCGGTGAGTGAGGTACTGAGTGGAGGAGGGGGGGGAGAGAGCAGGGAGTTGAAGGTGGAGAAGAGTCGGCGAGGGCAGGAGGAGAGGGTGTTAATCAGGTTTACGAAGTAAGCCTGCTTGGCGGCGTGGAGGGAGGAGGTGTAGGTGAGGAAGGCAGATTTGTAGAGGGAGAATGAACGGGGGGACCTGGTTTTGCTCCATAGTCTCTCTAGCGCGCGACTGCGACGTTTGAGGCGTTTAGTGTGGTCATTCTGCCATGGTTGGAGCGGTCTGGGTTTGATGTAGCGTGTGGTTAGGGGTGCCAGAGAGTCTAGGGTGGCTGATAGTGAGTTGTTGTACGTGTTAGTGGCTAGGTCAGGACAAGACAGTGGAAGGATGCTGTCGTGTAGGCGGTCGGCAGCTGAGTGGAGGGGGGCCGGGTGCAGGTTGCGGAGGTTGCGGCTGGTGATGGTTTGGTGCTCTGGGGGGGGGGAGTTAGGGGAAGGGGAGATGGAGAACGTGAGGAGGTGGTGGTCGGAGAGAGGGAAGTGGGTGTTAGAGAACTGGTTGAGGGTACAGAGGTGGGAGAAGACGAGGCCCAGGGTGTTCCCAATGATGTGGGTGGAGGATTGAGTGTGCTGTGTGAGCGCGAAGGAGGAGGTTAGGTGGAGGAGTTGGGAAGTAGCCGGGCTGTTGTCATTGATGGGGATGTTGAAGTCCCCGAGGATGATGGTCGGTAGCTCAGAGGAGAGGAAGAAGGGAAGCCAGGCGGCGAAGTCATCCAGGAAGCGGGCTATGGATCCGGGGGGCCTGTAGATCACTGCGATCCTTAGGGGGGTGGGTGAGAAGAGCCGGATGCAGTGAGCCTCGAAGGAGGAGAAGGTTAGGGAGGGAGGGTTAGGGAGGACCTGGAAGGTGCTCAGTGGTGATAGGAGCAGGCCGACCCCACCACCTTTGTGACCGCTCAGTCTTGGTGAATGGGACCAGACGAGACCTCCATAGGAGAGTGCCGCAGGGGAGGTGGAGTCAGTGGCCTGTACCCAGGTTTCGGTGACCGCTAGGAGGTTAAGGGAGTGGGAGATAAAGAGGTCATGGATGGCAGTAAGTTTGTTGCAGACCGAGCGGGCGTTCAGGAGTGCAACCGAGAGAGGGGGGATGGATGCGGGGAGAAGGGGCACAGATATGAGGTTGAGGGGGTTACGGCAGCTGGCAGGAGCAGGGGGGTCCCTAGAGGAGGGGTGAGGTGGCGAGGGGCCAGGTTTCGGGGAGATGTCCCCAGCAGATAGGAGAAGGAGAAGGGTGAGGAAGGTGGCATGGGGATGGGAAGTGTAGGAGCGTGTGGGTCTGATAGTGGTGGCACGTGGGTCGACGGGGGAGTGGAGTAGCAGGAGGAGGTGGTGAGTGCCGTAGTGGGGAGAGGGGAGAAGTGAAGGGGCAATGTAGAGCTGTTTTGGGGGGGTAGGCGGGTAGAGGGAGGTGATTTTTGGGATGGTGGAGAGGAAAATGAGGAGGAGGAGTGCAGGAGGCATGTTGGGGTGGGTGGGGTGACAGTTGGGTCAGGGGAGGTGAAGGGATACAGGTCAGGGCAAGGTGGTGTGGGGAATCTGTATTACCGTGGGAGAGTCATTTGAGTCCTTCTGTAGGGGTAGAGTGAGGGTGGAGGGCGGCAGCTGGTTGGCAGCAGTCTGTGGGTGCAGTAAGCTGGCGACCATGGGTGCTGTGGCATGTCTTCAGTGGGTACGGTGGTTCGGCTAGTGGAGGGGTCGTAGGGTGCGATGGCTGGGGGTGATGGTAGGCACGGCGACTGGTGATGCTGGCGGCTCGGTGACTGGGGTTGTTGAGGCCAGGCATCGGGTGCTGAGGGCTCGGCGTCGTGAGGCGCTGAAGGTGTTGAAGGATCGTCATCAGGGTCGAGTGGGGCGTTGCGGTAGCGATCGTCGGCCCTGCGTGGTTTGTGCTCAACCGTGATCTGTTGCGGCCGGTAGGAGAGACCGCGGCTTCAAGGGTCGTGGTGGGCCATTAGTCGCCGGGGCATCGCCAGAGGGAATAGCGTGCCGGAAAGCAGGGTGCTGGGCGAGCGTTCCCTGGTGTGGTGGCTGGCTGGTAGTCCCAGGTGGGGTGGTGGGCAGGGGATCCCCGGTGGGATGGTGGCCGTGCTATCCCTGGTGGGGTAGTAGCGATCCCTGGAGGGATAGTGGCTTAGGGTCCCTGGTGGTTTGGGGTTTCAGGTGGATGGTGGGATCCCTGAGTGAGTCCCTGGAGGCTGGTGGTGTGATGGTGGTTGGGCTCCCTGGTGGGTAGTGGGCGCCCCTGGTGAAGTACCTGGTGTCCTGGAGCGTCGGGGTGGAGGTGGATCCCTCCTGGGTTAGCAGGACCATTGGTGGTGGTGGTGGTAGCTTCCCGGAGGAGCGGAGGCGTCCCGCCGCGGCCGCAATTCCCGCCGCAATTTCAGCCACGGCTGGCAGGAAACACCGCGGCTTCGGGTGCCGTGGTAGGCCTCAAGCTGCTTCAAACCGCCGGAGCTCTGCTGGAGGGACGGAGTGACTGTGGGTGTTGGTGGGGACCTCGGCAGCAGGCACAGGGGCCCGGATGGCAGCGGTAGGGGCGCAGGGGTGCCGAAGCTGACCATCCAGTGGCTGCTCCGGGCGATCTGGTACCCGGTGGTCGGGGATGGACCCAGAGTCGGTGAGGGGGGCCCTGGGGAGGCTGGCTGATCGGCGGGGACCGAGGAGCGGAGCGGCAGTAGTCCGGGCTGATGTCCGGCGATCCTGGTCGGCCGCGCCAAAAATCAAGGCCGCGGCTTCAGGTGCCGGGTAGGCCGCAAGTCCCAGAGCTCCGGAAGAAAGGTCCAGTGGCCTTCCCTGGCTGGCGAACAGGGACCGGAGGGTCATGGGGCCCCCGTCAGGGTCCGCTGCCGCCCAGATGGCAGCGGATTGGGGCCGGGGGAGCAGGAGCTCGCCGAGACACGTCCGTCTCGCCGGACCCACA